>NC_048223.1:5253732-5307911 GCF_002007445.2 Ailuropoda melanoleuca | reverse complement strand
TGGACCCTAAGGTTTCCTGATGTAGAACTTTGTGTCTCACTTGTTTTTCTGTTTTTATAAAACTGATATCCTTACTATCTCACTAAAAAGCAATTTTATTTTATTCACTGTTTTGTTTTATTTATTTATTTATTTGGGTTTTTTTGGGGTGAGGGTGTGGGAGTGGTGGCTGTTGTTCTTTCCACCTAGACTATCTTTTGACCTCATATCATTAAATCCTAATATTCCTTGAGGATTCCAGTTCAAACCTCAATCTTTGACATTTTCTATGTCCATCCCACTTATTTCACAGCAAGAGCACACAATTTTACATGATCGAGTCTTCCATTCCATTGGTCAACATCACGTCATGTAAGGAAGTCTTTTTGCCTCGGTTACTTAATTTGGTTTCTGGAGTCATGTCTTTTCTTCTGTAATCTATGTAAACACCTTTTCAATGTTGACCTTATGGTATACTTCACCACACCAAATCATTTATTTTTTGATGAAAAGAAAGTAAATATATTAAGTAATGTGTATAAAATATATTTTAGATTCAGTTTTCCACTGAAAGATTTGGGAATAATGAGTAATTTCAATCAAACTTAAAGTGATTTTTTTCTTTGACAATTAAGTGATTACTTCTTTGTGTATTCAAAGAATGTATGCCAGTATGTCAATATAGTTTTATTTCTACTCTAGTTAAAAAGAAAAGATGATAGCAGACATTTTTGATACTCAGCACCTATTGTTTCTCCTTTTGGTAATAAATCCGTGATTTGATTCTGGTGAACAATCCCTCTTTTGTTCTCATCTCGTATAATTTGGTGCAGAAATCTCCACTTTTGGCTCCTGGCTCACTGGGACCATATTGCTCTGGTCATTGGAGTTAGGAATGGACCAAGACCCAATCAGAGGAAATGAAATTTAAGGAGACTTTTTCTGGAATCACTGAATGAAGGACATCATGCTTCTCTCCTGATCTTGTTAGTAATGAGGAAGATAGGAATCTGGAGCCGCAGGAGGCTACATAGGAACCTGCAAACAAACTCAGGCAGAGGAACCAAGTCTGGATGATACTGAGTGGATTCTTGGGTCAGACTGAATGAGAACCTTGTCTAGTCTCTTCAGATACCTGAGCCAATAGGTTTCCTTTTTTTTTTTTTTTTTTTTTTTTTTTTAGCTTAGCTTGGCCTGAGTTGAAATTTCTGTCATGTGTAATCATAGTTCTAACTGAGCCACCTTCCAAAAAAGGAAGGTATTAAAATTTTAATTGTCCCTCTCTTCCAAAACAAAAAGTGAAGTCCACATACTTTAATGTGTAGTTAGCCACTGTTTGCCCCCATTCTATTGTAACTAGTTATTGTACAGCTTTCGTCTTGAAAGGACTGAATAAGGTTGGTTAGTAGGTAAAATATACAAACAGTAAATCCTGATACTGCTAATTGTACATCTTAAAGGATTTCTGTTTTCTCTTATTTAAGCCAAATACATATTCTATTTCCGCTGGTCTGTAGGCTTTATGTTGGTACAGGTAGGGGATATCTGCCTTAGATGATAGGAGTGTTAGAGATAGGAGTCTTGCTAATTCTGCTGAAGTAAATAGGACTGTATAGGCACGGCTCTATACATAAAAAGGTGCCCTATATATTTCTAGTCTGGCTGAATAAGTCCTCAGGGCAAACAAACCAAAATTGAGCAATATGCATCAATTGAGTTTGAAATAGAAACTTCTTCAATTTCTTTGTCCTAAAATAATTGAAAGATTTCTAGCTCAAATGTCTTGCTGTTTCATTTGGAGGTAAGCTGATACAGTCCTTCTCACACAGTAAGTATTATTGACATGCATTACACTAGAATATTTATTAGCAGTATTCCTTGAGCTGGAAATCACCAGCGAGGGCCAGGATTAGCAAGATGTCAATGTTTAACTGCACGAGATTGCCGTTAGTTTTATCTTTCAAAGTACTACAGTTTATAAAGACAGTCACATAATTTCAGTTTATATGTCCCTTAAGTCATCGTTTTATTATGAATGAATATTACTGTTAACTGGGATTTTATAGAGAAAAAAAAATTCTAATTGAGAAACACCAGTTTTAGTCTGCTGGGATTGGGATAAGTACTGTATCCTTCGGGAAACACTTTAGACTTTGTATCCTTATTGCAATATCTGGACTATGTGGAGGAAATTGCATATCTGTGAGATTTTTCAGCTGCAAGTAAAATACCAAACATAAAAGGACAAACGGTAAGTTCTTATGATCTAACTTAAAAACAAGTCCAGAATTGATAGGTCTTGGGATTTAATTTCTGGCAAAGCAGTGTCATTCAGGACAAGGGTGTTTCCTGTTCTTCTGTTGTCTATTTTTGGTAACATGGCTTTAGTTTTCAGGTGTCTCTTCTTGTGACCAAGAAAATAACCACTGGGCAACAGGCAGACCCTCACACAACATATTCAAAGGCAGAAAAAGGTCTTTTTGATTGTGGATGTAAACCTTTTCCAGATACCCCCAGCAGACTTATGACAAGGTCCCCTTGACCAGCACTGCTTATAAATCTCTAATATAGCTGAAAGTAAGGCCCAGGAAGTGAGAATCTGGTATTTTCACCTGCAGTAGATAGAGGGCAAAGAAGATTAGTAGGAAAACCATCTATGTCTACATTGGCAGACTACTCTGCCATGTGATTCCTTGCAGAGAGGCAGAAATTTAGTAACAACAGCTGTTGGCCAAATGAAGTGATATGTAGAATCCCAAGGTAAGTCACTGCTGCTATTGTGCTGTGATGGAAGTCTACCTACTTAAGGGTAGGAAACTTTGCTAAATTCAAGAGGGTATAAACATAGTTATGTTGTTTGGAATGATTTCGTTCTGGCTTCTTATCCTGGTAGTTATTTTACTTTTAAGCCTGTAAAGGTGAATATTCAAGTAAAGGCACATACAGCAAAACAAACACAAAATTCTAAAAATGGGCAGACCAAAACCTGTTTAAATTTATGATCTATAAATATTGAATGATCTCTTTCTCCTTTTATTTTTGTTCATTGTTGAGTTGTCTGTCTGCTTCTTTTGAACACTTTAAATTCAATTAACATTTACTGAGTTCCTAACATACAGAAGTCCTCATACTAAGCTCTGTAGGAACACAGCTAAAATACACTTTTTTTTTTGTAAGGAATTTATCCATACATGAAGCAGATGAATATGTAAATGAGTATAATGCAAGATATCAGCCAGGTACTAAATTTTTACTTGAAGTTTAGACACTTACTATGGAAATAGCAGTTGAGTCTTTGAAGAATCTGGGCGAATTTTGTGGAGGACTTGTCTATGGGTTTGCCTTCTAGGATGGACAGAGAGGAAAAGGACTCTTGGTATTCCAGACTGTGGGATCTAAATGAGAGGGAAGGTGCATCATGGGGTTAGGAAATGTTGAGCAGTTGGATTGTTGGACTGTACAGTCAGTTTGCAGTAAAGCAGACAAGGGTCCTGAAAAGATACACTGAAGCTAGATTGAAAGTCACACAAAGGAGTATGGAAGCAATATCAAGCTATTGAATATCCCTTGCCAAGGCACAATCTCCTCTATGCTTAGAACTGTCATGTCTGTTTGCAAATTGCTAATATTTGTTGAACGCTGTGTTCTAGTCAACATTGTAAGTACTTCACACATACTCATACTATCCTTATGAAAACCCAATTGTTTATTACTATAAGTTCATCTTCTATATCAAGAAATTTGACACAGGTTAAGGACTTGCCCAGGATCACACTCTTAACTACCACTTCTGTGGATGAGAAGAAAAATACAAGCTGTTCCTTCTTTTATACAGATTATTTGCATATTTCTATTAAAAGAGAAAAAGGTTATATATAAATGTAGACATTTTTTATTTTTGAATTATTTTTCTGGTTTGCTGTAGCAAAATTTTAATGTAAACTTCAATTCCTGTAATCTTCACAGGAAGAGATCTCATAAAGAAAGAAGAATAATGCATTAATCATCATAAATCTTTTATCTGGAAGGAAAGTTAGAAGCCATTTAGATTATTATAACATTTACAATATTTATTATTTAAAACAAAAAGGAAAAGTCTTTATAACATTCATTTAGTAGATCATGGAACATTGAAATTGAAAGGAACTGCCAGGCCAGAGTTTCAAACTGGCTACCCTCAGATGTAATTTACTTGGCCTGCATAGTGATTTTTTTCTTATATAATTGAATTACTTGCCAGTTTCAAGAATATTAGAATATTTAATCTAAAAATATCAATTTCCAGCATCTCATAAAAAGTGGAACACGGAGAAATAGCAAACCCACATTCCTATGACAACTATCAACTAGACCTGAATAGAAGTTGGTTATGTCAGGTGGGTCCTGTACTACATGGTTAGTCACAGTGTGTTAGTTTTTTTGTTGCTGTGTAACAAATCACCACAAGTTTAGCAACTTAAAATAGCATCCATTTATCAGCTCATAGCTTGAGAGGTCAAAAGTTTANTTAGTTACAGTGTGTTAGTTTTTTGTTGCTGTGTAACAAATCACCACAAGTTTAGCAACTTAAAATAGCATCCATTTATCAGCTCATAGCTTGATAGGTCAAAAGTTTATCAGCATGGGGGGTTTCTCTGCTAAGGGTCTCACACGCCACAATCAAGGTGGCAGTCAGCCTGGAGGTTGGCTGGTTCTGGGGAAGAATCTGTTTCCATCCTCACTATTTTCTTACTGGCTTGTCAATCAGAGCCTACACTCAGCTCCTTTACAGCAACAGAATATCTCTTGTTGAATCCTTCTTAAGCTTTGAATCTCTCTGAATTCTTCCTCTACAGCTGCTTAGAGGAAATGCACTGTTTTTATTTATTTGTTTGTTTGTTTATTTTAGAGAGTGCACAGGAACAGGGAGAGGGGCAGAGGAAGAGGGAGACAAGCACACTCCCCACTGAGCCAGGAGCCCACTGGCTAATCCCAGGACCCTGAGACCATGACCTGAGTTGAAATCAAGAGTCAGATGCTTAACCAGCTGAGCCACCCAGGTGCCCTGGAAATGCTCTGCTTTTAAAGGGTTAATGTGATTAGTTTAGGGCCACCTGGGTAATCTCCTTATTTTAAGGTCAACTGATTAGTAACCTTAATCACATCTGCTAAATAGCTGTTACCATGTAGTATAGCAAAATTATAGAAATAACACCAGGACTGAGATTATGGGGCCATCTTAGAATTCTATCACAGATAGCGATGATCTTCTTGACTATTGTATATATAAAGATACCAAGTGTACATGAAGATGTCATCATGGAAACTCATGTTACTAGAAGGAGTAGGTAGTGATATCACTATCTNTTATTTTAAGGTCAACTGATTAGTAACCTTAATCACATCTGCTAAATAGCTGTTACCATGTAGTATAGCAAAATTATAGAAATAACACCAGGACTGAGATTATGGGGCCATCTTAGTCAAGATGATCTTCTTGACTATTGTATATATAAAGATACCGAGTGTACATGAAGATGTCATCATGGAAACCCATGTTACTAGAAGGAGTAGGTAGTGATATCACTATCTTGAAACACTCTGGGTAGAACATATGCATGAATGCCCTGTAACTCTCAAGTTCTACCCTACATACATACTCAAGAGAAGTGCATGCATACGTGCCCTTAACAAAGGTAACAAGGACTCAGGGCAAAGGTGTTATGCTTTTATTGTGTATCTTATAGAAAATCAGTGGTCAATCTCATTTCCTGAATCTTGCAGTTGTTAATGGATACTATCCACACTACCTTCTTTTGAACATTTTGAACATTTCTAAGGTCTTTTCCTTATAGCTGATTGTATTTGCCTGACCTATGTTAAAGAAGGACCTCGTAACACCCAGTGCTCATCACCACATGTGCCCTCAGTGTTATACAACTAATGAATCATTGAACACTACATCAAAAACTAATGATGTACTATGTGCTGGCTAACTGAACATAATAATAAAAAATAAAATAAAATAAATAAGAAAAAAATAAAGAAGAGCTTTAGTAAAATCCCATAAATGGAATTTGAAACAATATTGTCATGTAACAAATGTCCTTTTNCCAGTGCTCATCACCACATGTGCCCTCAGTGTTATACAACTAATGAATCATTGAACACTACATCAAAAACTAATGATGTACTATGTGCTGGCTAACTGAACATAATAATAAAAAATAAAATAAAATAAATAAGAAAAAAATAAAGAAGAGCTTTAGGAAAATCCCATAAATGGAATTTGAAACAATATTGTCATGTAACAAATGTCCTTTTTTTTTTGGTATTTTTTAGAAAGCAGATGGGATACATGGACTCTGAGTGTTGTCCATAATTCTACGTATGTATTTCAAAGTTGATGTGCTCTTTCTTCAAGATAGACTACATATTTATACGAGGGAGGAGAATATATAACACCTGCAAGTTCTTCACAGGTCCTTTTGTCTAGAAATTATGCTTAATTGTTTGTTTTTTTTTCCTCCTAGAAAATTAGGAAACATGTCCCTTTGTATCTCAAAGGCAGAAATAAAACGTAATTAGAAGCCACTTATAAGCCATTTATAATTTCTCTTCTGGCAGAAATCAGAATAGGGGTCAGAACATCTGCTGTCCTCCATTGCCAGAAAGGCCAGACTGGCAGTGGTTTTTCTTGGGTCCTCAGACAATATCCCCATGTGTTTCCAGCCCCCAAACAAAGTGCATACTTGGGGCCCAAGGCAGCTGTGAACATTGGTGAATATCATTTTGGGTGAGGGCTTTCAGCTAAGAGAAGGGTAGTGTTGGCATGTCATGTGTTAAGGAATAAAAGAGGAGGGAAACTATGCAGCTGGCCCCTGTCCTTTGATATCCTAGAAGTTCTGCTTTATGATTAAAAGAATCCTAGTGTAATCCTGTGATGAGAATATAAATAACCTTAAATTCCAGCCCTGTTNCCTGTCCTTTGATATCCTAGAAGTTCTGCTTTATGATTAAAAGAATCCTAGTGTAATCCTGTGATGAGAATATAAATAACCTTAAATTCCGGCCCTGTTTACTTTTTGCTTTTACCAAGTGCACTATGTCAACTCTATAAGTTGTTTCATAGCAAGAAAGAGATTGCTTAGATTTTATTTCTATTTAAATACTAATGATCTTTTTTCATTCCTGGAGCTTTTCCCATTCAATTCAACAGTTTCTCCTTGAAATTGTGACATGTAACTATATACATTATCATTGCTTTTTATCCTTTCAAAGTCATTAGTGCTGTTAACAAATGCTGTATTTAAGGTCCCCNTTCAATTCAACAGTTTCTCCTTGAAATTGTGACATGTAACTATATACATTATCATTGCTTTTTATCCTTTCATAGTCATTAGTGCTGTTAACAAATGCTGTATTTAAGGTCTCCCCCCTTCTTCTGGGCATACGGTAGGATCAACAGATGCCTCACCTTCCCATCAATAGATGCCTCTTTTCTTCTGCCTTGCTGTCTGGCAATGGCTGCTCCATCAGTCTGGGCCAGTGGATGTATAGCATTAGTATTATACCTGTGCTGAGATCTTTGAGCTTGTTTGTTATTGTTGCATAACCCAGACTAACCTGACTTATACATGGTCAGGGCAGTTTTAAGTGTTTCTGGTTTTGTCAAAACCATTCCATGATTTCAGTAGTCTTTACTAATATATACAAATTGTATGCACTGTACAGAGGCTTGAAATGTTCAAGTATTAGAAGGCTTTTCCTCTTCAATTATATTATTATGCCAAGTATTGCAAACCCGACTTTAAGTTTCTCCATTTTTTTTTTCTATCTAGGTACAAAATTTTGCGTTTAGTAAAATAATTTTCTACTTTATGAATATCTGGATGAGCTGATTATTTTGTGGGAGACAGTCTCCTCACCTTTTACAAACTTCTAAGACATAATAAATTCAAATACTTAAATTTTAGGTATGTTTTGTTGACAACATACATACATAGTGTGCACACATATTATACTCTCGAGTGCAACAAATCGCACCTGAACTTGAATTGCTCTTGGCATTCTTGTTTATCACCCAATGTAAAACACATTCACAAGCTGAAAACTTTTTAAGTTCGTTAATGTTTTCATGTAGTACCTTTTTTTTTTTGATAATTTTATAAATGGTACACAATAGTTTTCAGAAGGGCTACAAAATAAAACTTAAATTGAATCTGGAATGCTAGTAGGATTAATTGATTGTGATTACTCTTCATTTTAGATAGACAACCTACTGTGGGATTTTATAGATTAGACTACAATACAGATAGAGAAATTTTGTCTAAAAGGCTTAGTTTTCCCATAACACTTTGGAAAAGTTTATTAAAGCTAGGAGAAGGCTTCTGCCTGGCTTTCAAGAGGCTTCATAAAGAACAGATATCATATTGGTGGATTAATCAGAGTCCTTGAAACTGGTGAATAAACCCTGAATGTCGGTAGATTTGTTTATAATAAGCAAAGAACTGTTGTATGGACCGCAATATTGATGATAGCAAAACCAGCTCATTCTGGGAAGCCAAAATATAAAGTGGATCTCTTTGTGATCATAGAATTAGAACAGGGACAGTTAGTTAATGACTTAAATATGTAAGGGTTTAAAGCTAATTCCAATTCATTTATTTACACAGTGATAGGAATATTCTTTCCAATCTTCCTTGCATACTCCAATGNGTGATAGGAATATTCTTTCCCAATCTTCCTTGTATACTCCAATGCAGTTGAGGAATGTAATTTTTACTTTGGATGTTTACCTTTATGTTTCTCATTTTTTCTAGGAACTCCATTTGGCATTTATTTTTTTTTTATATGCTCACAACTTCAGTTTGATTATAATTGGATTTATATGGCTGAAAGAATTTCTGTTTCTTTTATGTGACATTGCTTATCTCTGCTGGTCTCCTCTGAGTGGATTTGTTAGTGGGGCCTTCCCAGTATAATCTATTTCTCTTATTTCCAAATTCTTCTGCCTTGTCTCATTTAAATGTCTACTTACTGACAAAAGTAGGTATTGCTTGGATAATAAAGACAATGTTCATATATTCAATTTTTTGATAGCATGTTTCCTTATAAATATAAGCAAATCTCTACTAGTCCTAAAAACATTTGCCATTTACAAAAATTCACCCATTTGTGAATATTTGTTTTAAGTTTCTTTCATTTTTCTCTTTCACAGTTTCCATTTAGCACAGATGTTCTGTAAAGAATTATGAGTTCCTAGAATTCTCTCAAAGAAGATGCTGTTGAGGTCTACATTATCTAACACTCATTGATTGCTGAAAATATAATCATCAACTCAATCAGTAAATTTCATTAAAAACCATACAGATGAAACAATTTGACTAACTCTCCTTTCAGCTACAGAAGAAAAAGAACATCTATTAGAAAAATAACAGCAATCATGAATAAAGTATCTTGTTTTTAATCTAGTCTTTTTATAAGATTGTCTTTATTTCTAAATTGTAGTTATTCATCCTGGGAAAATCTGTAGTTTGATTCCAAATGAACACACAGATTACTTTAAGTATGATATAAACTTTTGGCATTTAACAATGCAGTATTTACTCTTAAAATTGTTCCTTATGTAACAGCTAAAGGAAGAGAACAAACAATGGCTTCTCCATATTCTTAGAATAGTTTATCTTGCAGAAGCTGTGGTACAATCTTACTCTTATTATCTTTCTCATTCTGATATGGTTATTCAACTTCTTATATATCCTGAGGTGACAAAGGAATTCTTAGAGATCATACCATGCTTCATACAACACTTCCATTTTCTTTGAACTAAACATGAGGCAGATTCTTATTGGTTTTAGCTTAAGATGAGTATGTCTAAAGAATCTCATTTGTGCAAGAAATTAAAAGATCTGAACAATAAATGACTCCTAAAGTTAAACATAGTGCCTATGACACTTCCAGCAATGTAAAAAGTAGCTTTGTCCAGCCGTTGTGATAGATTGATTTGAATAATTTCAAAAATTGATACTTCACTAAATAGAATAATGCAGACATTGGAAATTTGGCATTCAAGAGCAGTAGCCTTCATTAGCTCATTCAACATGCATTTACTGAGTTTTTCCACTGTGTAAAGGGCAGAGAGGCACACGGGGGAATGGAGAACTGTATGTACTGCAGTGTATTGCGGGTTGCCCGAGGCAAGGAGCACAGAATCTACAGAAATTAGAGGACCAGAAATGAACATGACAATTTAATTGCAACACAAGTCAAAAAGAGAAAACAAGTAACATATTTATACCTCTCATTTACTAAAAATAATTTACTATAAATAATAAAAGGTGTAGAAGTTCATGGAAGTAAAGACACATTTTGAAGAATTTGATCTTAGGTAAAAAATCATAGGGCAGCAGTTGTGACCATCATTTTAAAAAAAAATATTTATTTTTTTAGAGAGAGCGAGCACGCGCAAGGGGTGGGGGGAGCGACAGAGGGAGAAAATCTTTCAAGCAGACTTCCTGCTGAGGGAGGAGCCCAACCACTCAGGGGCTCGATCCCACAACCCGTCACATCATGGCCTGAGCTGAAACCAAGAGTGGGACACTTAACCAACTGAGCTATCCAGGCACCCCCTGGCCATCATTAAGTGACATCGTAACATCAGAACCTGCGTCCGACCACCACAAAGCTTCTCTAAGCAGAGTTCCTTCAGTCGAAAAGTCACATCTAGGATAACTTATTTCTTTCTGGTACATCTGGTGATCCTTCCAAGTTGGGAAGTAACAACTTGTTCTCTTACAGTAAAAGAGACACCTTAGAACATTGTAATTTTGAGAACATCAAATGAGGTATGTGTTTTGTCCATTTGTTTGAAGAACCGCTATTTCAGGAGGAAAAGAGTTGAGTTTAGTGTGTGTATGTTTCTTGGGTCACTCTTAAAAATTTCTGTTGAGAGAAAAGAGCTGCCTAACAAGTTCCATTTTGACAAAATTAGCTGGTAATAGAACAGAGGGGAAAACTGATACATAAGATGTTCATTATGTTGAAACATATGAAATTACCTAAATAGACCATATTTAACCTCAAATATGGCAATTTAAAACTGAATTAAATAGAACTCTTTGTGTTTCATTTTGCTTGAGGCCCCGAAGGCCAGGAATAATACACTAGATGTCAAATATCCCACAAGTTTCAAGGAAGGGCGTGAGACCTTTTAAACCAGGATGTGCTATAAAAGATAGTTAAATTGATTTCTGTCACATGTGTGATGACCCTCTTCCAACCATAAAAGCATAGAGATACAGAAGGAATGAGGGACATTTTCTTTAGAGAGACTATGGGTGCATTGTGAATTCTCCCTTCTTTTGTGGGGGTAGATTCCTTTCACAGCTCCTATCAGCTCGTATCAGTGGGAGGAGTCTTAGAGGCAACCCCCTATCCACCCATCTGGTAGGGAGCCCAAGTAGGGCCATTTTGAAAGGAAATCCATTCAAAATAATTCTGGGCTGACCTAGCCCAGCAAGGGCCTCTCTGTGGGTTCTGAGGCTGAGCACGATGCAGGCACCGTGTGGTATTATAGTAGGAGAGGGTAGAGAGGGAATCTCAAAGACTCCCACAAAGGCAATTAGTGAAAAATTCAGCTTGACACATATGCAAGTCTCATAGGACAGGGACATTATTTCACAAGTTGTTCAATACTGCCTTTTCTCTTCAGCCTCCTCTCACCTGGGGTCCTACCCCAGAGAGGCTATACGCTTGAGTTTGTTGCTTCTGACACAAGGCAAAATCACAGTGATTATGACAGCACGATATGCATCAATAATTGGCTTTCCAAATAATTCTTATAGTTTTCCTTAGACAGAATAGCGTATCTACCTAGAATATTGAGGGTACACACGCACACACACACACAGAGTTTTTAAATTTCAAACAGGATTTTGCCCCTGGCATATATAGGAGCTGTCTTCACATAGCAACAGATGTTACTACAAGACATGAATTGGATAGCCTCACCAAGGGTTTTTTTTTTTTTTTTCCCACTCTCTCTTATTTTTGCTCTTGCTTTCATTTTTTGTGCTCTTTCTCTCTCTTTTTCTCACTGTTGCTCTTTAATTTTTCTTTTTAATTTGTTTTCTGAATCCTTCCTCTAGCAAGCTTAGGTTCCAAGCCATTGAACAAGCCTGTCACTGCTCTGTCCAGGCACCCCCTTCACCTTTACTCTGGGAATTCCTATCCTCACACTAAAGGACTGCACCCCTCCCCACTTCATCATCTTCTGAGAGAAGAGTTATCTTTTCAGAAAGCTTTACTTTGGCCAGGCTTATGTAAAACAAATAATACTCAATTGAGATGACCTTTTGGAACGGCCCAAGAAATGGCCCAAGTTATATCTGGTTGATGTAAAATAAAGGTAACATTTACAAGGCTTCTGAATGTATGCAGATTCCATAATGATACAGTTCCACATGATGAACATAAAATGTTTTCATCTGTTGAGATCTGACAGTGATACTTTGTATGAGCTCTTCGACCTTCAGTTCTGATTTATTTATGCATGTGACTGAGTCTGCACATTACGTTGAGTTTCGTCTCTCCTGTGATTCTCAGTTGTCAGGACTGTGGTATATCTGAAAATCGTCTGTGCTGAAGCCCACTAAAAATAGACATAGAAGACACACACACTCACACTCAATAGCTCAACAAATTGCATAGAAATTCAGGAGAATATGGTTTCATGGCTAGACCCAGTTTATTGATGGGAAAAAGGCGGGGTCACAAACAACCACCTTTATGAGTGAAATGACCTTAACAAGGGAGAGGCTGCTCCTGACACAGCTGCACCTGAGCACATCTGTACCCCGTTCCCAGCACTCGGCTTTAGAGCCTCCGCTTCAGGGATTATTGCTGGGACTGGCTTCATTTAAGGTTTTTGTAAGTTTTGGGAAGATGAAGTGCCCAGTAAAATCTTCAAGTTCACAGATGACACTAAGCTTCTCTGGGTAATTAAATGTCAAGCTGATAAGGATAAACTGCAGAAAAATCTTTCCTGCTTGTGTGTGAGGTCAGGACATGAAAATGAACATCACCAGGGATGTGTGAATGTTGTAGGATAAGAAAAAATAATATAAATCATATTATAGGATGACCTTTGAACATCAGTGACGACACAGGATAAAGATTCCAGGGTGGTTATCTTCTCTTTCTGGAAACTTCCACTTGAAGTCTGTGGTGACAAAAACAGTTACTCTAATTCTATGAATTGTTAGAGGACACAGAAACATCAGTAGCAATTCAAACACTTTCATATATGTTCTGTTTAATCCTGTGTGATAACTTGTAATACATTTTGCAAGTGAGAAAATGGGGTCTCAGTGGCATCAAGGCTTCTAGAATTAGTTCTGGATGCTGTTTCTAAAGAAAATGGAAGTGAAAAATGTTCAGAAATGGACATTTCAAGTAAGAATTGGGAATCTGAAGAACGGAGGAGAAAAAGAGATTTCTGTAGGAAGATATATTTTAAAAAGAAGGACTCTTTCATCTGGAAAAATTACTTGAATACTGGAGGTAATATGGCTCTTGAGTGAAGTTCTAGAATTCCGGATTTCATTAAAAAATTGTATGATGCTTAAAGTGGTATGTTAGTTTCTTGGGCTGCCATAACTAATCACATAAATTGGGAGACTTAGACAAAACTTATTGCCTCACAGTTCTGGAGATTAGAAGCCCAAGATCAAGGTGTCCACAGGATCAATTCCTTCCAAGGGTTGTGAGAAAGAATTTCTTCTGGTCCTCTTCTTCATATATTTCTTCACATTTTTTCCCCTCTACGTATGTCTGTCTCTGTGCCCAAATTAATTCCTTCCTTCCTTTCTTCCATCTTTTTTCTTTTCTTTTCTTTTCTTTTCTTTTCTTTTCTTTTCTTTTCTTTTCTTTTCTTTTCTTTTCTTCTTTTTTCTTTCTTTCTTTCTTTCTTTCTTTCTTTCTTTCTTTCTTTCTTTCAGGGCACCAGTTGTATTGGATTAGGGCCTAATACCTCATCTTATTTATGTCGCAATAAACCCATTTCCAAATAAGGTCATATTTTGAGATACTGGGAGTTAGGTGGTTCAATATACAGATTTTGGGGGGAAACAATTCGACCCTTAATAAATGACAAGCACTATACAATGGATGATATATTTTGAAGATTATTACTCTGAATAGGAACAAGATCTAAAGACTTTATATGTCAATGGAAAGCAAAGCATCGAGAGAGAGCATTAAGCCAATAAGGAGAATGTGGGTGGCAGTGGGGAAGTATGTGACAGAATCTTAGCATTTTAATACTGGAAAGTTACAGAAAACCATAGGGATCTCTGTTTTTACACAGTTGAGCAATATTTACAAGGAAGACTCTGCTCTTCTTGTACAACAACAACATAACCAATTGATTTCCCCTAATACAGCATTACTGTTGGTATTTATTTATGCCAGTTCTTTAAATCCAAAAAAGATTAAATCCCAAATATTTAAAAATGTGGTTTACCACGCAACCCAAATAATCTCAATTCTTTGAATGTATAATGGAAACTCCAAGCTTGGTTTTCTTTTTCAGATAAAAGTCAAAACAAAAACATCTTAGACACATTTATAGTGGGTACTTTAATACTGATATCAGTTTCTAAGATAAAACTCAACCATACTTCCCCATAAATTTAAAGAAGCACTTCAATTAAAGTTTATTTTATTCAGGGTACATTCAACCTCATGTCTCAATGTCACCTGTTACAGAGGGCTAAGGCATCTTAAAGTATGTAATGTAGCAAGGAAATTACAATTATTCTTTACCGTATGGAAGTAAGACATGAAATGATAAAGAAAGGTAAAAATAGATGTCATTTATTTGTTACTGCATCCATCCTCTCGAGGCAGTATCATTAGTTAAAAATGACCTTCCACTCAGTCTTTATCATAATGACACCTTGTGCCTGGGCCTGCATTATGGATGTTTTATTAAGATTATTGTCCATTAATCTTTGGATTTTAAAATGTCTCTATGGTTATTTTCAGTTTATATTGATCCTCTGAGTTCATTAGCTGAATAGATTCAGTCCTTCTCAGCTGTTGAGACTCTTGTCTGGTTTCTGAAGTGCCTAGTGGCGGGGGTTGATTGACAGCTTTGGCAATGCCAATATAAACAGCAGGCAAACCTCACAGCACCCCGGAATTGGTGATATTTAAATGCAGTTCTTGAACCCAATTTTTAAATAGGAATACCCTAGGCTTCTTATTAAGGACTGAGCTAGCTTAACTTTTTCTATGTGGAACAGGGAGAGCATTGAAATTGTAGACAACAGTTTGGAATGCCTTCTGGAAAAGTAGTTCATGACTAGACCAGGCACTGAATAGGATCTGTATTTGGCCTAGAATATCTGAGATCCAAGTGTGTGAGACAGAGAGGATTGCAGTGGGCAAGGAACAGTAGTGAAAGACATCAAGAGTCAGGGGGAAGGCAGTCTGCCGCTAACATAAGAAGATGAGAGATATCCCTTTGGACATTTAAAGGAAGAAACTCTCTGAGTTCTTTTAAGAGACATCAAGAAACATTTTTTTTTTTAATATGAGTGAATTTTATTTCGTAAAGTTGGAGTATAGAAAGAATAAAGCAATATCCTTTACTGTCAAAATATAGTGTGGCCAATGTACACACTATCCAAACACAAATAGTTAACATTTTGATCAGTGTCTTCCCAGGCTTTGTGTGTGTTCATATGTATTTGCGATTTTGTGTTTCCAATGCTCTAATAAAAGCATTTAAATTTATTTTATTATATTTTAATTCTAGTGTAGTTAACATACAGTATTATCCATTTAATTTTTTGAAATCTTGATTCTCCATGAAATACCAAATATCTTTTTATGTTAACATTATATATATAGCCATCCAAAACTTTTAAATGTTGAGACTTCCTGAGATTCTGTTTTGACATCTCTTTTCTTTCTGTAATCTCCCCAGACTTTTTCAATTCTCCCATCAGAACAGCAAACACCTAAACACTTTCCAAGCTACAAATCTATACCTTATGTTTCAGACTTACATATACAAATATTAACCATTTAGATGCCCATTAATTAGTGGATTGATTTATTGATAAAGAGTTAATTTGTGGAGATCTTAGTATGTGTTGGGTGGTGTTCTGAGTACCAAGAGTGGAATTTAAAGGAAGATGGTGAGAACTGAAGCAGGAGTCGGAAAGGCATGAAAAGTCTACATTTTGAAGGTTCTTAAGTGTAAATGTAGGCCTTTGGGCATTTATTTCCAGTCTATATTCTGTACCTCTATTAAATAGTCTTATAACATTCTGCTTCTAATGCTCATCAGAGTTGTAGTTAATGAGCTATTGAAGTGATTATTTTGTTTAGCATCTGTATTAGTTTTCCTTTGCAGCTGTGACAAATTACTACATGCTTAGTAGCTTTTTAAATAACTGAGGATTATTATTTTATAGTTCTGTAGGCCAGAAATCTGGCATGAGTCTCACTGAGTAAGATCAAGGTGTTGGCAGGGTGCATTCCTCCTGTAAATTCTAGGGGAGAATACATTTTCTAGCCTCTTCCAGTTCTAGAGCCGCCTGCTTTCCTTAGCGCATGCCTCCTTTCCTCAGTCTTCAAAACCACATTGGGCAAGTCCTTCTCACAGTGCCATCTCTCTGGTTATCTTTTCCATATTTAAGGACCCTTTATGCTGGGTCCACGAGGATGATCTGGGATAATCTTATTTTAAGGTCAGCTGATTAGCAACCTTAATTAAATCTTCTATCCTAATTATCTTTCATCATGTGACTAACACATTTACAGATTTGAGAGAGCAGGATGTGGGCATCGTTGAGGGCCATTATTTCGCTCACCACAGTGTTTATCTCCATCCCCCAACTTATAAATTTCATGTAACAAACTCTGTATCCACACTTCTCTTCTTTTTTAATTGCAAAAGCTTGGTTTTACTCTGTGTGGCAATTGCTCAGCTAATAAATTTCAATATCCTTGACTTCCACAGTAGTACAGAAGCATATTGTCACACTGTTCTGGCAAGTCTACTGAGTAATTCTTGCAGAGATTTTACTATCCTGATAAGAAGTATCACCCCTTTATCCTTGTAGCCCTGTCTTAGAGTCTAAAGAATCGTCATCTTTTGGCCAAGAATGATAGGAGTGAATACACCAAGACTTCTGCGTTAAGGACAAGAAGTAAAAACATGGAAAGAGCCTTGGTCACTGATGACATTGTTTGGCTGATCTGTTGTATCAGTCCAAGGCTTGTGTCTCCTGGACTTCTTGTACTTGAGAAGAAATATGCATTACATGCTTACATTACTATAGTAGGCTTTTTAATTACTTGCAGCCATATGAAATCTTGCCTCATAGCTTCCATGAGAGCAGGCACATTTTGTACCTTGTTTACCCCTGTATTTCCAAAGCCCAGGGCAGAGCAAAACATCTGTTAGGAATCCTAGTTAATAAATAAATTAACCCAAGTTAAATTTCTCTTGAGATTTTGACTATTGATCTGTATTTAAAGAGTAATTAGACATTAACTAGGTTAAGAGGGAAGGGTGAGAGCTCATCAAAAACAAAGAGTATTTGTCAATGTCATAAGGTGGGTGTGACCTTGTACTTAGGGAAGTAATAGAAAGTAGTGACTATAACATAATGGGGAAGAAATATAGGGGGCTAGTAGATCACATAAGACCACCATAGGCCATGTTAAGAATTTGTTTTTTTTTTTAAATTCTAAGCATATTGATATGAGACAGATTTTAGGTGAGATTCTCATATTTATATATTTTTTTAATATTTTATTTCCAGTGTAGTTAACATACAGTGCTATATATTTTCAGATGTACGATATAGCGATCTAACATTTCCATACTTTACTCAGTGCTCAACAAGGCAGGTGCAGTTCCATTTCCCTTTGCCAATTTCACCCAGCCCCCACCCACCTTTCCTCTGGTAACCATCCATTTGTTCTCTATAGTTAAGGGTCTGATTTTTTATTTGTCTCTCTCTATTTTTTTTTTTTTTCGTTCACTTGTTTTGTTTCTTAAATTCCACATACAAGTGAAATCTTATGGCATTTGTCTTTCTCTGACTGGCTTATTTCACTTAGCATTATACTTTGTGGATCCATCTGTGTTGTTCCAAAGGGCAAGGTATCCTTCTTTTTTATGGCTGAATAATATTCCAGTGTGTGTGTGTGTGTGTGTGTGTTCTTTACACATCTATCAATGGGCATTTGGACTGCTTCCATAATTTGGCTATTGTAGATAATGCTGCTATAAACATAGAGTTGCATATATCTTTCCAAATGAGTGTTTTTGTATTCTTATATACTGGTAAATACCCAGTAGTGTGGTTAGTGGATCACAGGGTATTTCTATTTTTAATTTTTTGAGGAACCTCCATACTGTCTTCCACAGTGGCTGCACCAGTTTGCATTCTCATCAACAGTGCCAGAGGGTTCCTTTTTCTCCACATCCTTGCCATTGCATGTTGTTTCTTGTATTTTTGATTTTAGCCATTCTGACAGATGTGAGGTGATATGTCATTATAGTTTTGATTTGTATTTACCTGATGGTGAGTGATGTTGAACATCTTTTCATGTCTTCTTTGGAGAGATGTCTGTTCATGTCTCTGAACATTTTTAATTGGATTGCTTTTTAATGTTGAGTTGTATAAGTTCTTTGTATATTTTGGATAATAACACTTTATCAGTGATGTGATTTGCAAATATTTTTCCCATTCAGTAGTTGTTTTTTAGTTTTGTTGGTTGTTTCCTTCTCTGTGCAGAAGCTTTTTATTTTGAGGTAATCCCAATATTTTACTTTTGGTTGTTTCCCTTGCCTCAGGAGATCTATCTAGAAGGATGGTGTTATGGCCAATGTCAGAGAAATTACTGCCTGTGGTCTTGTCTAGGATTTTTATGGTTTCAGGTCTCACATTTAGGTCCTTAATCCATTTAGGGTTTATTTTTGTGTATGGTGTAAGAAAATGATTTAATTTTTCTTGTCCATGTCCAGTTTTCCCAATACCATTGGTTGAAGAGACTGTCTTTTCTTAGTGCATATTCTTGCCTCTTTTGTTGATGATTAATTGACCATGTAATTATGGGTTTATTTCTGGGCTTTGTATTGTGTTCTGTTGATTTTGTTTTTGTGCCAACACCACAGCATTTTGATTTCTACAACTTTGTAATATAACTTGAAATCTGGAGTTGTGATATCTCCAGTTTTGTTTTTCTTTTTCAAGATTGATTTGGCTATCAGGGTCTTTTACAGTTCCATACAAATTTTAGGATTCTTTGTTCTAGTTCTGTGAAAAATGCTGTTGTTATTTTGATAGGGATTGGATTGAAACTTTAGATTGCTTTGGGTAGTATAGACATTTTAACAGTATTTGTTCTTTTCTTTTTTTTTTTACAATATTTTTTATTCCAATCCATGAGCGTGGAATGTCTTTCCATTTCCTTGTGTTGTGTGTTGTCTTCAATTTCTTTCATCAAAGTTTTATAGTTTTCAGAGTACAGGTCTTTCACTTTTTTGGTTAAGTTTACCTAGGTATTTTATTATTTTTGGTGCAATTATAAATGGGATTATTTTCTTAATTTCTCTTTCTGCTGCTTCATTTTTAGCAGATAGAAATGAAACAAATATGTGCACATTCATTTTGTATCCTGTGACTTTATTGAATTCATTTATCAGTCCTAGTATTTTTTTTTGATGGAGTCTATAGGGTTTTTCTGTATATAGTATCATGTCATCTGCAAAGAGTGAAAGTTTTATTTCTTCCTTACCAATTTGGATGCCTTTTATTTCTTTTTCTCGTCCAATTGCTGAGGGTAGGACTTCCATACTGTGTTGAATCAAAATAGTGAGAGCAGACATCTTGTCTTGTTCCTGATCTTAGGGGAAAAGCTCTGTTTTTCTGCATTGAGTATGATGTTAGATGTGGGTTTTTCATATAGGCCTCTATTATGTTGAGGTATATTCCTTCTAAACTTATTTTATTGTGGATGTTTATCATGAATATATGTTGTATTTTGTCAAATGCTTTTTCTGCATCTTTTGAAGCCCTATAGTTCTTATCCTTTCTCTTATTGATGTGATATATCATATTGATTGCTTTGTGAATATTGGACTACTCTTGAATCCAGGAATAAGTCTCACTTGATTGTGGTGAGACTATTTTTTTAATGTATTATTGGATTTGGTTAGCTAATATCTCCTGAGGATTTTGTATCTATATTCATCAGAGATATTGGTTTGTAGTTCTTTTTTTATCTGGTTTTGGTATCAGGGTAGTACTGGCCTCATAGAATGAATTTGGAAGTTTTCCTTCCTCTTCTGTTTTTTTGGAAAAAAAAATTGAGAAGAAGAGGTATTAACTTTTCTTTAAATATTTGGTAGAATTCACTTGTGAAGTCATCTGGCCTGGACTTTGTTTTTTGGGAGTGTTTTGATTATTGATGCAATTCCATTGCTGGTAATCAGTCTGTTCAAATTTTAAATTTCTTCCTGATACTTTTGGGAGGTTCTATGTTTCTAGGAATTTCTCCAATTCTTCTAGGTTGTTCTGTTTATTGACATCATATTTGTATTTTTGAAGGTTCTTTTAGGCTGCTATGTGAAGAAAGGCAGGTGGATGCTTTGAGAAAGATCAAGAGGGTATGGAAATTGTCTAGGTGAGAGATGATGAAAACCTGATGTGATCTGGTGATCTGGAAATGGAGAGAAGTGCATGGATTGGAGAGACATTAGGAAGTTAGGTTGGTGGGAATTAGCCCTTGACTGGATATGAGGATAGGAGATGGAAGGGTGTGGATTAATTCAGGCTCTGATAGTGTATGTGGAAGGATTACAAGTTGTTCCTGCAACAGCAACATCCTGGCATTGCTATGTTGAAGATCTTAGAATTTTTTATTGCGAGTTTGCCATGTACCATGTTAGTAAGCACAGGACCAGGGCATAAATCTACATTAGGGTACTTCAGAGCCTAGGATGAATTACAAGTGGGGATGAGTGGCTGGAGATAATGCAGAACTTGATTTAGAGCCAGGGGTGAGAAATGCTTTATAATCTACCTTAAGGAATTTTTTTTTTTTTTCTTGACACTTACTTATTGAGGGCACTGTTCTGGAGCTATGGACATGACAATAAATACCCTGATCTTCATGAGCCCAGAACCTAGTACAGAGCTTTCTCATTTGATACCTGAGTGGGTCACAGGTAAGCTGAGCTAGAGACCCCTCGGCAATCAGGGCAGCCAGGCAAACTCCTCCCCTTACATCAGTGCGGCATGCATAGGCATGATTTTCTGTGTGTGCTGTATAACATTTCAGGATTCACTAGGCTTGGAGACAAGTTAGACACAATAAGGACAGTAAGAATGAAAATGATAGTAACAATATAATACAATGCAGTAAGAGACTATTAATATTTAAAAAAATCTGCTGGGAGATGATTTGGGTGACACTTTAAAAGCAAGCATTCTCCTGGAAGCTGGAAGAATGGGTACCTATCCCTCTGGAAGCTTCAAGCCTGAAAATTCCGTTAGACTTCCAACTATAAAATACCTCACTTGTTTCTTCAATAACTGCCTACTTTTTCAGGCGAAATGACATGAAGCATCTTCCATCATATTTCATCAGCTGATGAATTTTGAAAATGTACTAGATACAGAATGGATGGCAACGTAATAATATGTCTCTACTCTTTCCCCCTCTGGGTGAGAAATGGGCATGGGGGGGCTTCTCGTTAAGTTGAACTTGGGTGTTTCCTCAAGTGATATCATACTCTTTCATGATTTACTTCCTTCAGCTTCTGAAAGTTTAAGTTGTAGCTGAGAAGCTTCCAATGCTTTCTCATGAAAGAATCATCCTTTGATATCTCCTAAAACTGTATGTTGGCCTGTTAAAATCGTTATTTCTCTCCACAGATTTGCTGTACATATCAAATAACATTGTGTTTTAAATGTTTTTGGTACAGAAGCACTTCATTACATCTGGATGATTCTATTGTGTTGCCACTCTTTCTTTTTTGCTCAGGGAAGCATTTGGAAGGTCACAAAATGACCATTGGTTAAATCCACTTTCAGCATGATCATCCTATGAAACATTCAGTAGGTTCCACAGGGTTTTAGATTGTGATTTGAAGTTTAATTCAAATAGATAAGGGAAACTCTTGGAGTGATTGCAACAGTTGAATTTGAAATTGGGCCTAGAAACTCCTTTTGGTTTACTGCATTACTAAGTGAAAATAAACATGAAGCTATTTACAGCATAATTCATGGCATGTCATTAATGTCTCATATTATGATGGGAATGACATCCAGATATGTTGAGCTGTTTGCAAACCCCTCTTCTGCAGTGTCAGCAGTTGGAAACAATGGCAAACCTTATTACTACCTTTTCCAGTGCCACAGTTATATTATTAATCCTCTGAGACTTTAATAATGAGGATTCAGCTTGGGCCTCAAAGCCCAGGTCTGAGCTCTCCCTTTCCTTCCTCAGGGTGCTTAAATCACAAATGGAGCTTTTCTAGACTTTTAGCATTTAGTGCAAAAAACCCTTCTTCCATTTCACAAATGTACGATGTAGGCTTTTATACACAATCACTAAAGGATAGAGCTTCTAACCACATCAGTCCACTGTTATAATCAAGCTTTTTGTGATAAGAGTATTTTAAACCATCTTGACAAATGCTTATAATTATAATAGTTATCATATGGAGCACTCAGTAGCCTCAAAGGGATTTAAGTATAAGATAGAATCTTCCTTTTTAAAAGAGTTTATCAGCCAGCAGATTTCCATTCTTATGTACGGAAAGTGCATTTTAGATACATAAAACCACAATAAATGAGCTCTTAACGATGTCAACCGTTGTAGTAATCAAGCCCCTTTCTTTCCAGAGTATTTAAACTATCTCATTAAGTATACTTTTAGAGGATATAATGACATTCCTCCACATAATCAAGGAGAATGTCTTGCATTTATACCCTTTCTTATTAGACTCCAGAGTTTTAGAAGTTTGGTCACTAGGATAATTAGGCCGCTAGTGCTTCTCAACCCCCTTTACCTACCTGTCAATTCTAATGGCTAGAGAAAGATAATTTGCCAAATTGAGAAAGTTGCTGTGAGGCTGGAGGGAAGTGTAGGACAAAGTAAGCAAATTTACAACCTGTCACCCTTAAAGGCTCCGAGGAATAATTTATGATCCCTTGAAGCCAGTGTGGGTTGCATGGCCCAGAGACATGGGCATTTCTTATATAAGTCCTAACACATTCATCTTGATTTAAAAATATGGGAAACTTTGACCAGAATATTCCACTAAGGCTCTCAGGCAGTTTTAGAGTAAGACAAGGCATGCAGTGTGCAGACGTCAGTCAGCTCCTGGTCTGGGCATATTTCGAGGGAAGTTCCAGATGTGGGTACAGCTGGTCTCCCACATGAATTTCAGAGGTTGGGGGTCCAAGACTGTTTTTCATATCTTCTGAATCTTTCAGTGACATTTGCTACAGCAGACAATAAATGTGAGCTGGGATGCAAAAGAATGAGATATGTGTGTTTTGTGGACTCTGACTTGTTAATTTATTGTTTTGTTTTGATTTTTTAAGTCAACATTTACTTCAGCCTCTACTACGGATTACGTTCATACTTACAGATCCATAGTAGGGGATGGGATAAATTACTGATTTAAAAAGTCAAAATAAAGCCGTGAAGTAATGATTATATACACACATACATTGTATGTATATATCTGTATGTTGTATGTTTACATATATTACACATTATATGTTTACGTTTATACATATGTATATATACATACACACATTACTGAAGGAATGGTTATCCAGTTTTTTATAATAAAAAAAACCTAGTTTTAAATTGCTTGTTCATCTTAATTTAAAAAAAAAAAGGATTATAAATAGAGAAAGATGAGTTTAAGTATTTTTTATAGTCCTCTTTTCATCCTGAGTCTCTCACACTCAAAAATCAATGTGAAACTAAAGCTCATGATGTTGTGGCTCTGGTAGAATTTAAGTTCTATGAAGAGAACTGTCCCCTCAGATTGACTCCGTTACCTTCTTCGTGTGTGCCTTTCAGGGAGTGTGCTTATTTACTGCAAATAGCATTGGCACCACCATAAATCCATAGGACTATTTTGTTTTTCACAATCTTGGAAAATGGCAAAATCAAAGCCAAATGAATTGGGTGATACTGAGATGCTGATGGTGTTTGTAAAGGGTACAGACATATTTTCTTGTTCTGTGTAATGTGTGGACAGTTATCTGGTGTCAGGGCCTCTGGAAGACTGATGTCTCTTCATTGAGAGCAGTTTTACTCCCAGGGGAATGATCAGATTGAGAAAATCAAAAGCTTCATGTAAGTGAAAGCAGCTTCTTTCGAATTTGAAGGGTGTGATGTCCTTGAGGACTTGGTTAGCTTTTATTCTCCTCCTTTAGTATATGGAATAGTCCACGTGGCTTTATTTTTACATAAACCCATTAAAAATTTCCAGTGTATGCTTAATATCTTTTTGTTGTTATTATGAGTCTCTGGGTGGAACACATTGTAGTCTTTTTCATTTGATTACTCTGGGCGCCTTAGCAGATAACTTTCTTAAAACTTAGAAGAAGCCTGCTTTTTATGGTATCTAAAGGGGTAAATACTGGGGAGATGAGTCTTCAAATCCTCACCACATCTCAATTTGACATCACTGACTAGTCTTTACCACTCTCTGCATTGCCACCCCTGATAAGCACAGTCCACTCTCTGTGGACACATTTTCTCAGTATCCCTTCCATTTGTTTCTTGGCCCCAAGACTCTGCTATGCCTGTGTACTTTCATTTGGTTCATTTCATAGAATTAAATTTCTTCTTGTACTACTCACACTCCCAGCTATCAGGGCTGCCCAGGAACTGAGAGCCAAGTGTCCTGTGACCATGCTGTTTGGAGGGAAATAGACAAAATGATGTGGAGAAATTGTGCGCCTCTGTGCTATTTGGCATCAGAGGTCCCCTGCGATTGGAACTGAAAAGTGTGTCAGCATTCGCCCTCATTCTGCTGCTCTGCGTAATGCTTCTGACAAGCAATGCTTCATCACAGACGCAGATTTGAGAAGGACTTGTGCAGTCCACTGTACGTCCATAAATCAAAGAACAGGGCTGCCCAGGTCCTCCTACTTTGGAATAAATGGAATTGAAAATGAAATGCCTAGTAATGAACACTTAGCTGGAAAGGTTAGCAACTGGGACAGGGAGTGGGAGATGAGAGGAGGGCCGGGTGATTTATTAAATTGACAAAATCCCTAATTTTGCAATTTAACACCATTTCCCTTTGTTCTGCTCTCAGTAGAGATGGAGAACAGCTGGTTAGTACCACCTGTGTAAGAATCCATCATATTCTTGAATCCCATTAATAAATTTCCCCACAATTTTTTCAGCCTTAGAAAAAGACCAATTTCTTTCATCTTTCCAAAGTGGTAAATCAAACCACCAGTTCAGGAATTCAAAATGTTTTCTGAGAGTTGTTTCTTAGGCTAGAGCCCAGAACAGAAACTTTCTCAGCTAAATGGGGGGGGGTGGATTTCACCATCTGGATTTAAGTGGAAATGACAAAGACAGGAATTCCAGCTGTGTTGTTAGGCCTTGTGAGAAGCTAAGGAAACACAATCTGTTGGGCCTCAGTAGAACAGGAATCCTAGTCTACCCAGGCTTTTTCTGGGGGTGGTTAGTGAAAGGCTGTTAAGATCCAAAGCCGCTCTGGGTGGATTACAATGTTGCCTTCTACCAGCTGAGTTTGGGGATCCTTTACGTTTCTGTGTTATTAATACGATATAGCTATTAACATGACTTGGCTACCCTCATCTACTTCTGTTTCAGTGACTCACTGAACAGCTGGGGTTTTTTGGTACTAGTAAAATTTTGAAAGTGAGTGCGATTGACTAATAAATTTTGTAGACCATTGGTCATATTATATGTTACCGATCCTTTAATCAGATGTTCATCCTGGCTCCAGTTATTAATGGGAATCACATGGCACTGATCATCTCCATCAATCACTGGGGCTTCCTAGGGCTCCCTTAGCAGAGAGGGACTGATAGCTAGTTAGTCAGGAACTTTGTTAAGCCAATCTAGTCGAGTTGGCATTGAAGGTTCAGAGTAGGGACAGAACAACTTTTCTGGGTTGCCTTTCCATCTAAACATATCCTTATGCTTACAAATGCTTTTCCCTGTGTCAGTGGTCAAATCACAACTAAACAAATATCACATGCTAGGAATTGGGATCCTTTGTTACTCATCTCTTACTACATGAATTCCACTTAGCAGTAAAGTTTGTGTTTTTTGTTTTGTTTTGTTTTTTCTGCCCCACTTTAAGTTTCTCCATTTCTTACGTGGCAGTTGATCTATTTCAGTTTTTTCTATCTTCTGGGTTAAATTTCAGAAATTTGCATTTTCCTAAAAAAATCCATTTCACTTGAATTTTAAGTTCTTTGGGTAGAGTTTTGCAAAGTTTTCTCTCATGCTCATTAATTTTCCCACTTATCCTGTATTTATCAATTCCTTTAATTTTTAATGTTACTCTATCTTCATTTCTGTTTTCCTAAAGTTGATTTTGTTACTTTTTAACTTACTGAATAGAACTAAACCATGCTTTAAAAAAATAGTAAAAACAATTTAATTGTGGTAAAATATACATATAAAACTTATAATCTTAATCATATTTAAGTATATAGTTTATATATTTGAATTATTGAGCAACCAATTTCCAGAACTCTTTTTATCTTACAAAACTGAAACTATACCACCCATTAAACAACTCTCCATTCTCACCTCCCTCCAGCCCATGGCAACTACCATTTTATAATCTGACTCTACAAATTTAACTGTTCTAGATACTTCATATAAAGTGGAATCATACGATATTTGTCTTTTTGTGAATGGCTTATTTTACTAATTATTACATCCTCAAAGTTCATTCATGTGGTAGCATGTGCCAGAATTTCTTTACTTTTCAAGGATGAATAATATTCTTTTGTATGTTTATGCCACATTTTGTTTATTCATCTTTTGAGAGACATTTGAGTTGCTTCTACCTTTTGTCTACTGTGAAAAATGTTGCAGAAAATATGGTTGTACCAAAACCTCTTTGAGACTCTGCTTTTACTACTTTCGGGTAGATACCCAGAAGGGGAATTGCTGAATCATATGGCAATTCCATTTTTAGTTTTTTGGGGAGTCACAGCACTTTTTCCTATAGTGACCACACCACTTTATGTTTCTACAGCCAGTGCATAAGGGTTCCAGTTTCTCCAGTAACAAATTCATAATTATTACATTGATTTTACTTAAAAAAAAATATGTATGTGCCTTCTTTCTACTATACCAGAAGGATAGTGCTGAAGAGCTAGTGCCATTTAATTTGGGCCTTTAAGGACAGCTGAGATTTCACCGAGGGGGTGGAGGGCCTCAGCCCTTCTGCCAGTGCGGCGGACCTGCACTGTCTTTCTCCTACTGGCTTTGAATCATGGGCCACTTTCTGATGTGACTGCCGTGATAGTTATGCTTCATATGAGTCTTGTTTAAGCCTGGCATCAGACTATAACAAATTGTCCTCTTTGGATTCAGTGAATCTTTCAACTTTGAAAAAAATCTGACTAAAATTATATTTCTCTCTCTAGAAAAATGCACATATATATTCAGTATTTACTGCAAACGTGGAGGTTTTAATGTCTCCTGAATATCCCATCGATGCCCCCTCTGAACTCCTTGAGTTATGAACACCTGCTCCAAGATCTGACTCAGTTCTTTCATTTTGATGTGCAGAAATGAAAGAAGCTATTTAAGCTTCATTATTTCTCCTGCCTTCATCACACTGCTCTTTGTCACTTCTTATCTTTATATTCATCTTGATCTTTCCCATTCGCTGCCTCTTCTCCTCTTCACTGGTCATTGTTTACAAATTGTAGAATGCCCCCTTTAATTTATTCTTAAGTTGCTAGCATATGGTGTTCATTCTCTCTATTTTGTAATAATCCTCAAGACATTTCCAGAAGTAGGTAGGGGATCTCGTATCATCAATTAATTCCAGTAGAGTAGGCACAACTGCCTCATAGTGATTGTCAATAAACTTTCAGCTATAGAATGGGCAGCCTCGAATACTATTAGGTCTTTTTGTTTCATCTTAAAGGTTTTTTTTTTTTGAAGATTTTATTTATTTATTAGACAGAGATAGAGACAGCCAGCGAGAGAGGGAACACAAGCAGGGGGAGTGGGAGAGGAGGAGGAGGAGCCCGATGTGGGGCTCGATCCCATAACGCCGGGATCACGCCCTGAACCGAAGGCAGACGCTTAACCGCTGTGCCACCCAGGCGCCCCAAATGTCTTAAAAATGTCTTCCCTTTTTCCCTTGCTCCAGGCCCTCAGGGTGCTTTCTGGTTTTTGAAGATGTCACATTGGAATAGAATTGAGATTTTAACATCTGGAACATGACATCCTGAATAAAACAGGACCACTTTTTGTGACCTAGTTCTGAATAAACTATACTGTCATTGTGGTGTTTAATTCATTAAAAAGAGCATATTCTTCTAAAAAAAAAAAAGTAGTACTTACATTAAAAAAATGAGAGCAATAGTTGTAAACAGTAACGTCCATGAATTTTCAGCATATTTTTTTTAATAAGAGAAAGCACCTTTAAAGTATCTCCAGTGTATAGGTATATTGGATTGTGAGTTGACAGGTCAAAATAAAAAATTAAAAAAAAAATAAAAAACAACAGTGAAGAGAGACTTTCCAAAGCAGTGTGATGTAGGACATGTTTAAAATGCATTTGTATTCCAGTTTTTACTCAGTTTTACTGTGACCCTCAAAATCGACATTTGTTTCTAATTTACTGTATTATCATCTGTCAAAATGCATTTTGTCAGCACCTTTTCAATGAAGGTTTAAACTCACTCACTTTAAAGGAGAAGATAAGTGCAAAGTACTGTGTGTTTAAGATTAATTTTCTGTTAACTTTTCAAAATGTTGCTTAAAGATCTTTTTGATGTTTGGGAAGCCTCAGGAGAATTTTTTGTGAGATTTTGCGATCTTTTACATAGAACATAAAGTTGTGTTTTGTGATGAGAAATAAAAACTTGAAAGATTCAGATGATTCTAAAACTTAGGAATTTTAACAAGATCTTACATTGGGCCAAGTATATTTTCTCATTTTATTTATGATTTTCATTACTCTTTCTTCTTGATGGTTAATTATTCAGCAGACAGATGCTTTGGTACCAGGCAAACATAGATTCTCAGTGTCTTAATACCTAAAGCTTATTTCTTCTCTTGTAAAGACATCTCTAGGTCAAGTAAGTCTCCACAACACTGTCTTTTAGGTGGTGCCTCAACAGTGTAGTCTCCTTTGACCTGTGGCTCAGCCATCTCAACTTTTGATCACTAGGCTTCCTATGAATGAGAAGGGAACTCAAACCTGCTCTTTAGTGCTTGGCCAACCCCTTCTCACAGCACAAGGAGCAGAGCAAGTCATGTGGCCCTGCCTGAATTCAGGAAGAAGATGGAATGTGGGGAGCACATGGAATATTTGGTTTGCAATATTATCTCTGCTGCAAAAGTGTATTCCAAATTTGAGTTTTAAAACTAGAAGGAAAGGACTTGGGAAAATAGCTTCCTTATTTTATCAGTAATGAAGCTGAAGTTACAATGGTCAAACCACTAGCTCACATTGCTACTTGTCTTTTTTTTTTTTTTAAGATTTTATTTATTTATTTGTCAGAGAGAGAACATGAACGGGGGAGCAACAGGCAGAAGGAGAAGCAGGCTCCCCACTGAGCCAGGAGACTGCTGTAACAATTTCTACACATAATGGCTTAAAATCATACAAATTTATTATTTTACATTTCTAGAGGTAAGAAGTTTTGAAACAGTTTCCGTGGACCAAAGTTGAGATGGTGGCAGGGCTTCTTCCCTTCTGGAGGCTTGAGGGGAGAATCCATTTCCTTATCTTTTCTAACTTCTGGAGATAGCCAGCATTTCTTGGCTAGTGGCCCCATCCTTCATATTCAAAGTCAGCAGGGTAACAGCTTTTTGTACCTCTCTCTAACTCTTAGCATCCTTTCTCCCTCTTAAAAGGACCTTTATGATTACATTGGGTTGCCTGGATAATCCATCTCAGTGTCCTTAAGTCAATCACATCTGCAAAGTCCTTTTTGCTATGGAAGGTAACATATTCACAGGTTCTAAGGATTAAGGTATAGATATCTTTGAGATACCATTTTTCAGCCTATCACACTGCAGTATTTCTCTTGATATGCATATTTCAACAACAGATTTTAGGTTATTCTAGTATTTTTTGGGGGGGGATACATTTTTATTTTTAGACATTGAAACTCTAAAGTATATTACAAAAATAATAACAAATCCATAGTTTTAATAAGAAGAGATGGATTTGGCACACACCCCTTCACCATAAAACAGAAAGGGACTCTGATATGTGTCTCAAAATGGAAAAAAGAAAAAGAAAAAAGACAGACAGACAGACAGATAGATCTAGGCCTTACCCTAACAACATACAAAGATTTTGCTTGAACAAAAAAAGTGGCAATGTAAATTCAAATTGCCTTAGGGTTAAATGTGACACTGCACAGGATAAAGTAATTTATCCTCATTCTGTCTTTTAACAACATGAGATGGAATTCTCCTCCAGCCACATCTATGAAAAATGAATTGTTTGACTTTACAAATGGTGTGCCATCTGAGCAGGAGAAAAAGAGAACTTCTAGTGGCAATGCAGTGGTGTGGCCCATCCATTCTCTGAGAGATTTAAGAGAAGGGAAGTGGGTGTCCTGAGAGTTTCATTGAGAAATGGAGACAATGGATGGCCTCTCATGAAAAATGTCAGTATACATCTGGTGGACCTTTATTTTTAATCCTACATGATACTATCTTGCCTCCCAGCTTTATGGACCCATTTAATGCATGCCCAATCTTTTGTTGATTCCGTGTTCCATTGCTTGACTGTCTACTCTCCACAGTGACTACCACTCATGCTTAGCCAGCCTCACCTCTCACCTGGACCTCTGACTAACTGGGTTCTTTCTGCCCTTCACTTCCTCTGGTCTAATCTTCACATCAGCCCGCACTTGCCTTAAGACATAAATTGGAGTACATCACTCTGCTCAGAACCCTAATGGCTTTCTGCCACTCTTAGGAAAAAACCCCAAAACTCTAAACAGAGCCTTTTATGCTGACTGGCCTTCCTCTCCAGCTGCCTGCCCTTCCCTAATCACTGCACAGTGGTCACATGGGTCTACTTCAGGATCCTCCATTGGGCCAAATGCCTGCCTACCTTAGAAACTTCAAACATCATGTTCTCCCTGCCTGGAACATTCTTCAGCTCACTAAAACGAGGCAATGCCTTTCATTCTCAAAAAAGTTAGGTCCCCCAGTCAAACTCTTCACAGAACCCTAAACTTTTCTTTCGAAACTCTCATCAGTTTGTGATTATACAAGATACATGTGGTGGTGAGGAGAATGGTCTCTGCTCTGCCACCTACCAGCTATAACTTGAGCATGTCACTTAATCTCTGTGTAGAACTAATGCCTATACTCATAGGGCTTTGTAAGGATTAAACGACTTTATATAAGTTTTGAGAGGTAGAATTTTAAGCTTACTCTGCATATTACAAGGATAATTAAGAATGATCACTTCTGCCTAGAAAAAGGGGATATTTTGATTAGATGATCAAACCTTGTCAGCCTTGGAGATGCTAAAAGACTGAGGTTGCTTATGTCTTTCACCCTGAGATTAGAATTATACAAGAGCCTGGGTTTGGGCATCGTCACAGCTGGTGTCAAATCTCCACTTTGCTTAGAGAGACCGTATGTCTGTGGCGAAGCATGCATCCTCTAGCCTATGACTGCCTGGTCCAGAATCTGGAATTTCTGCTGCTTCCTGGCTGTGTGAACTGGGGATAGTTGCTTAGCCCTCTGAGCCTCAATTCTTCTCTAAATAAAATGAAAGTAAGGGTTGTGAAGATTGTTGTGAAGATTAACGAGAGGATTCATGTAAATTACTTGGCACAGAGTAGATAAGCCATAAATATTAGTAATTGTTACAAATTGATGAAGATTTATCTTGACTAAGATTGTTACTTTGACTAAGATTTCTCAACTCTGAGTCTTAGTTTTCTCAACTCTGAGTCTTAGTTTTCTCATCTAAATTAGAAATCTATTCTATCAATATATATTTATCTGGCTCTGGGCGCTGGACTGCAAAGTACCTGTGGCTACAACAGAGAATAAAACTCAGGGAGTTAATAACATCTACCTGCAGAATTTGTGTAAAAATTTAATGAGATAATGTATTATTGAAGTACTCATTATGCTTTCTGGTGTACTTTATTCACTAAACAAATGTTAATTTCCTTTCTTCTTAGTTGGTGGAAGGGTCTTATTTCTCTTTTCTAAAAGTCCAAATGTAATCACTTTCAATAATTTAATGTATGGATGGTTAATGTAATAAATCACTTGTTTTCTTTTTACTTTAAGTGGTATGTGTTGATGAGATATGATTTATTAGACCAGTTACACACATGCTAAATTATTTTGAATTAGATCTGTATAACAGAAAAAGAGAAAATGACAGAAATGTCTTGTTCTTATCAAGTATCATAATGGTGTGTGTACTTATTTTCTAATATTGGGTTTCATTGAGAACCTTTAAGGCCCAGGGAGAGCTTCTGTCATTTCAGTTGTTACAGATCATACGGCGGCTCAATAGAGATTGAAAGACAATTGTGAATTGAAAGAGCATCATGGAGAAAACATTTAAATGAAGAAGCTCGTAAATAATAAAAAGGAGATCTCTTTTGGCACATTAGTCCCCAGTCCCTGCTGCCAGCCTTCATCCCCTGTCCTTTAAGAGGGACTTGGAGGCACCCCAGTATTTATAGCAGCACTGTCCACAATAGCCAAAATATGGGAAGAGCCCAGATGTCTATCAATAGATGAATGGATAAAGAAGATGTTGTGTGGTGTGTGTGTGTGTGTGTGTGTGTGTGTACAATGGAATATTACCAGCCATCAAAAAGAATGAAATCTTACCATTTGCAATGATGTGGATGAAGCTAGAGTATATTATGCTAAGTGAAACAAGTCAGTCAGAGAAAGACAAATATCATATGATATCACTCATATGGAATTTAAGAAAAAAAAACAGATAAACATAGGGGTAGGGAAGGAAAAATAAAATAAGACGAAAACAGAGGGAGACAACCATAAAAGACTCTTAACTATGGGAAACAAACTGAAGTTGCTGGAGGGGAGAAGGAGGGGCGCTGGGATACCTGGGTGTTGGGCATTAAGGAGGGCACTTGATTTAGTGAGCATTGGGTGTTATATGCAACTGGTGAATCATTGAATTCTACCCCTGAGACTAAAAATATACTATATGTTAACTAAATTGAATTTAAAGAAAAACTTTAAAAAAAAAAGGACTTGGAGGGTTAATCCAAGAAGGAGTGAACTGATCATGGGACCTAAATTACATATGACTGACTTTGAACTGCAGTAGGAACTCAGCATATCAAAGACAGATGCTAGGACCAGTGAGTAAAAAAAACATATCCTCAGAGAGGTTAAATCTAAGTAGGGAGATCGAATACTTTTGAGCAGATGTGTACCAGTATGGAAGTACCCAGTGTTTATGACCAGTGTCTGTTTGGATAGGTTTAGTCTCATGCAGTGTTGATTGTTAAAAATCTTGGATAGTTACTTATAACTTATTTATTCCTTGGGAAAGAGTCCTGCAGAGTGCTAACTATCAAATTGAATAAGGGAGTTAGGGGGGAGAGAAGCAGGACTGAGGTGTGAAATGGGGCTTAGAAAGAACATATTAGAATCAGGGAAACCAGAATTGGTAAAATTAAGCTGGAAGCAAATCAGAGAAAGAGACCTTACACTTTGAATATCATGTATTATTTGAAACTTGCCTTGGGGGTCACATTTGGGGAGGGGGTGAAATAGGTGGGTTGGTTTAAAGTATAGGTGGCAAAAAACTAATAATATAGCTACATCTAATTTATACTTAATTGTAAGTGTTTCCATGTTGTTGGACTATGGGTAATTATTTCTTAGGTAATTTTTACCATTTTAAAAATATTTCAAACTGATCCTATTATCTTCAAATGAGAACAATTCTGTAATTTGCTTTGATACTTTGGGAAAGGTTACATTACAAATGCAGAGGTTTCTTCTATTTTGGGCAATGATGAGACTAAATTCCCTAAATTGTATAAACTTCCTGATCTTTTACTGAATTCCTAGAATACTTTTAGCTCACACCAGTGTCTTTCCTTTTGAACTTATGGATTTCTAATATTTTGACACCTCCCAGGAAGGATAAATGTATTTTTTGCGGGGTAACATAATGATGATAGGTTCAAACTTCAACCATCTTTAAAGGTTCTGGATATCTCTTTCGCAAACTAATGCTAGTATTATAAAATACACTTAATAGCAAAAAAATTTAAGTTGAAATATCTGGAGCAATTCTAGTTATTCAGTTAGCACTGCTGAATGACTTTCTTCTGAGAGATTGCGGCATTTATAAAAAAATGAAAAAAGAAGAAGAATAGAAGAAAGACAAGAACTAAAAAGAAAGAAGCAGACTTCACTACTGCAAGTAATTTATAAAACATAAAAAGTAGCCAATTCTAATGCCTGATACTTATTAAAATTAGTATAGTAATATACTTTTAACTGACATATCCCTTTTACAAACTGGAATCACTACAGTTAAAGAAGTTCCAAATGTGTATCAAAAATAGTACGAATGGCATATATAACCACTCTTAGATTTACATGGCAGGTTGTCTAAACTCTTCCAAGGTGGCGTGCCTCTAACTGTGTTCTCTTAGTATTACTTTGGTCTCATGTACATTTCAGAGAACTGTTACTAATAATGTTTGATAATTATGTAGAATTGATGAGAAAGATGTTCAGGTGGTCACTCAGGCCAGAGGTATAAAAACTTTACTTCCCTATGTCACTGTGGCCTTCTCTTTATCAGACCTGTGTGTTTATTTTGCCTTTCGTCTCTTAATCGCTGTTCGTACCACTGTTGAAGTATGTGTTTTACTTTAAATACAGATGACCTCGAATTATGAGAACCCTACAAAATGACCTCTCTTCTCTGACATCCCCAGCTCAGAATGTGAACTCCTCAGACACGGAGTCTGCGCTATTGGCCCCGTGTCACGTGATGCCTCGGGCTCCGGTGAGACACAGCTGAGCTAGCTGCTAGCCGTGGTTTCGGTGGCTGTGTGTGCCGTTGCACTAAGAGCAAGTATGTGCTCCTCACTTTTATATTTTCTTCAATTTTTAAAGTAAAATTCTTCCAATTTGTGTGTTCGAAAAGGAGATATGAATCTCAGGATGTCAAATCACCGCAAAAGTGAAGAAAAACCTTACTTCAGACATGAAGGCTGGAATAAAAGTGAATGAACTCACTTTAAGCTGTCTCATTTGGGTATGAGTATAATTTTTTAGAACAGGGGGAAATATTTGAAGGGAGAAGACGACGCTAGGTCGGTTCAATGGATGGTGGCATGAAAATGCATTGGCTGAGCGATGAGGTGGAAACATAGGTGATTTTGTGGATGCCTGGTCAGAAAATACATATGCCTGCACAGTTTAAAGTCTAAACCAAGCAATGAATTCGAGCATAGGTGCTTGAGTCAATAAAGGAATGGTGTGATTACTTCCGAAAGAGAAATTGTTGGCCCAGCATCAGCCGTTAAGGAAAAACTCGAAGCAGAGCTATAGAAGTAGCCAAGTTGTTTTTTTTTTCCAGAAAATTTTGTTTAGAACATTGAAAGAGAAGGCAACTGTTTCATTTACATTTAAAACCAATGAAATAGGACTTTGGGAAAACCAGTACCCTGGCAAAACTACATTCTCAAGGAAGGAAAAGAGTATTGTTTACAGAGTAGAGGTACAGGACCTTGTTTACGGGGGCTTAGCAATGAAGCTGCATTGAAAGGGAAGAGTGTGGGACCAAGAAAAAGCGGTGTCTGGGGCGCCTGGGTGGCACAGCGGTTAAGCGTCTGCCTTCGGCTCAGGGCGTGATCCCGGCGTTATGGGATCGAGCCCCGCATCAGGCTCCTCTGCTATGAGCCTGCTTCTTCCTCTCCCACTCCCCCTGCTTGTGTTCCCTCTCTCACTGGCTGTCTCTATCTCTGTCAAATTAATGAATAAAATCTTTAAAAAAAAAAAAAGAAAAGAAAAGAAAAAGCGGTGTCTATGAAGAGATGTGATTATTGTTCACTAATGGATTTCACGTGCCTAGAACAATGCCCGACATTTAGTGGGTGCTCAATAAATCACTGTTCAGTAATATCTGAAGACTCAGCTAGTCTAGTCCTTGTTAGAAACAATCATAACAGCTTTTATAGTGTTTCAGGTGATCATACTGCATGTTTCTAAAGTAGACATTGGTTTTTTATTTTTGTCCTATTAATTTTATAATTACTTTTTGGCATTTCTTGAGTTGGTATGAAATGGCTTTGCAGACACTGAATGTGGGTTCATAACATGGCATCTACAGGAAGGAAAAGGGATCAACTTGTGATTGCTGTACTCACGGCTCTCCTTTACAAACCAGTTAAGTATGTCTGCAGCTACTCACTTTATTTTTTTCTTTTTCCTTCTTCTTTTCTCAGGGACTTCTGAAAGGGTCTTGTATTTCCTTTTAGGTTTCTTTCCCTTTATATCAGTTGATTTGTCAGTTGAGACCTACTGAACACCTCTGCCCACCAACCATGACCAAAATAAATAAATAAATAAAATAAATAATTTAATAAATAAAATTAAAAGCCAATGAAAATAAAATACTCTAATGATATCTAGGATGCAATAATAGCTTTCGAGATGTTCTAGAATATTCTAATGTGTGAAGCAGTATAATATATAATAAACAGCCGTGACCCTATCTTCTAACAACATTGAAAGTCACTGGATGGTATTTTAGACTCTCCAGAGATACCCATTATATCTTCTTCTCTTCTTCCCATTTAACTCCTCTGCTAGCAGTGGAATTGAAGCTACATTTTTAAAATTTCTATTAAATATTAGTATTTTGATTTCATTTAGTTTCATTATTACAACTACATATGACTTTATTTTAAATTGGAGAGCTATAGTAATTCAGCTACTTGTTTAAACATATTTTGTGTGATTGCCAAGAAACCTAGCCATTTATTGCATTGTTTCTAAGGAATAAACGGACTTTGGATCATATCCTGCTTATAAATAAGGGGCTGCCAGTGTATTTAATAAGAATGGAGTTTGTACCAGATGTTACGTAGGAAACATTAGGTGGAAAATTATAGACCATATGATTTTTGCTGTGCCAAATCTCATAGGTAGAGAGGTCTTGATTTGCTTCCTAGCTCTGTCATTGTTATTCTCAGTTAATTTTAATTTTAGGTAATTTTTTTTGCCAGTTTCCTTGATTCCTGGAACTCTAGAATTTTAGAAATAACAAAGCATGTAGCTCTCTTTTCTCCAGATTTATAGAGCTTTAAATTATAAAAAATCCTTCAAATTTGGCACACAAGTTAGATACTTCATCTTATTTCAAAGTGATTTAATCTCCTTACTCGCTGAATTAAGACTGGTTTCTATCTTCTTTGAAAAAAGAAATTAACTTTAAATAAAGAAAAAGTTCTCATCAGGAAATCACCAATATTAGTTTGGACTTAATAATTTAATATAAGAGAATGTATATCTGATATATATTCTTTTATTGAGTTATCAAGTATATATGTTAATTTTATATATATATATAATATATATATATATATATATATCTTTACCTCAATTAAATTTTGTCCCTTAAAATTTTTCATAAGCATATTATCACTAATGTTCACACATGGCCAAGCTTTAAACTGCCCAACTTTTATAAACAAAGCAGAAGATGATCTGGGCCAAACCCAAAGTGAAATTAATGTGCGAATATTGAAAACAAATTACCAATCACTGATCAGTATTCTGAATTTCTGTCTTAGTCCCTTTCCATTCACATTGATAATCAAAACCCTTCTATGGTATGAAAGTGGCATAATTATTTTGAAATGATTACATTTCGGTGTGTTAACACAAACATTTCTGTTTTTCTGTTTTACTGAAACAGGTCAGGTCTACCTTCCGTTCTATTGCCTTCAACCACTTTCTCGAACAAAAGCAGAGAGAATAAAAGCCCCTGGCTTTTGTGTGTTCTGCGTGTTTATGTGCTGAATGGTAGTCAACCATATAAATGATAGCAGAAACTTCCTTTTGGAAGGTCTTTCATCTCTGACAGCTTCCTGTAGCCATCATGGTTCATTTTATTATTGGCACTCAGGCAGAAACCTAGTGAAACTGCGGCTTCATAGCACATTTGCACATAATGACTCTCCTGGGAATTCACAGTTCCGTGATAAATAGCACCTTTCCCACTTTGATGACTCAGGGTGGTTTGATTTTTAAAGCACTAATAACACTGATGAACAATGGGCAGTTCACAGTTTTGTTTGTTTCTTTATTTCTCTAAAGTAGATCAAAGTGGATTTCACACTAACAAGACACGGAAGGATCACCTGACCAGAAGGTTACCAGGAGTCAAGAATGTGATGTAGTTGTCAAAAGCTAGTGTGTTTTGGACTGTGTTAGTAGAGACAGCGCACCAGTGACTGTGTGCTGGACTGATCAGACCACTGGAGCCCGGGTCAGATGGCAGGGCCTCACTGTAAGAAAGGCATTGGCAAACTGAAATGTCTTTAGAGGTTGCTGAGGAATCTGGAATGAATGAAGCAACAGGAAGCTTTTCTTTAGGGAGCAAATTTATAGTCCATAATGTGAAATCCCTGAGAAATGAGCAGAGAAAATATCTGCATTCTTTCCAAACCGTGCTTTGCCTGGTGAGTGAGTTGCTCTTTGTTAGAAGCTTGATGTATCACTTCATACACTGAGTCTGAAGAAGTCTTTAAGAGTTGATATACCCACGTGGTGACTTTCTTAACATGTAGGGGGAAAAAATCTCACCTACCAAGTATTATCCTCAAGCCACATTTGACACTCTCATAGCAAACTTTCTGAAGAGCTGGGGTGGTGGAAAGACCAATGTGGAGGCTTCCCCCCAAAAAATATCAACCTTCGCAAAATGAAAAGGCATTCGGATTTAATGGCATGGAAGTCTACATGCAAACCCCATGAGCGCCTTATGTCCTCAAGTGCTGCTCAAACCTGAACAGTTCCTGGAGGAGAATCCACACTGACTATGAGAAAAACCTTTGGCATTTTTCTGCTTTATAAATCAACTATTTATGACATTTCTTGTAATTATTTATTATTTTTCTCTTTTTCATTTTTTTCTGTGATATATGTCAATTATACCTGCGAAAGTGGGGAATGGGGCAGTTTAGAGTTTAAGGACGGTCGTGCTTTAATCTTTCTTTAAGGTTTCTATACTCCACCAAATTTTTTTCCTCATTTTTATCCAGTTAAAATTTCACCTGTCACAGTGACGTATAGTGACTTGATATAAAGTATTCTTAACATAATTTCAGTCACCCTTAAAAAGCATATATTTCTTGAACATATTAAGGAGTTTTTTTTCAGTATGTGAGATGTCGGAATGGCTTCACTGGACAGTGTAATACTGGAATACTTGATAGCTATATTTGGTACATTCTCACTAATATGTAGAACCTCATTTCTAATAACAATTTGAGAAAAACAAGCCCAAGAAAGTAGATGGTGCTTTTAGATACGCTCCTAGTGAATTGGTCTTTTCAGATTACAGTTTGAATGTTATCTTTCTGTAAGTATGCCTTTAGTTAGTGGAAAAAATATTCAGTGTATTAATAAATTGGCTTCAGAAAGATGAGGCTGGCAAAATATTTTAGATGATTCAAAACACTTAGTGGAGCATCAAATCAACAATCTCTTGGTTTCTAAAGAAAGCATGAGCAAGTGCAGAGTGAAATTATTTCACTTAATAATGATACCGAGTGATATTTCTTTTGATTAAAGTTTAATCCTTTCCTATTTGATAGTTCGGAACAAGTGGGCATGGATTTTTCATTCCTTATTAACCCAGTCCTGATGAAATGGATTGCCTTGTGCTAGAATCTAATCTACTTGAGAAAAATGTATGTATAGTTGTGCTGTATTGCCAGGAAGGCTATGGTAGCCAAACAGAATGCTCAGTTTCCCTCGATTTTCTGAACCAAATAGGAAAAAAAATAGTAATATATGCCATAGCTGATCACCAAGCAGAAAACGTGTACCATGATATGGAAAAATATATCTAACAGTAAATGAATATAAAGAAGAACAGTGGCAGCTTATGAATTATATTAGGCCGTATGCGTTCATTATAAATACTCACATGTGAATAACCAAAGTGAAACTTTAAGAATCCAAATATACCATTTATTTACTGGAATTAGAATACTGAAACAAATTTCAGTTAGGGAAATTTAAAAATTTACTCGTGTGTATATCCACAGTAATCAGTAACAGGTCACTAATTTGTCTTTGCTGTAGTTTTAGCATCATATTGAGAGAACAGGTTCACAGTGTGTCTGAGGGGTGGCCCCTTTAGAGTGATTCACGTGATGATATTACCTTATGAAGTCCCTGTAGTTCAGGGTCAGATTACTAGAGTAGATCTCCAGAAGTTGGCTTATCAGTTACTGACTCTAGGAGGCTTATGTTACCAAATTCACAAGGAAACGGATCCGTTTACCAGGTTGCCTACTAGTTAATTAAAATGAGAAATACAATTGTCATAGAGACCAGAGGAACTAGTGTTGCCATAGGAAAGCCACATGGGATACCAAATTAAAACCAGAATATTGCTTGGTGAGTAATGAGTTAGAGCAAGAGGAGCTTGCTGCATGATTAAAATAGCTAATAGTGCCAACTTATAATAACCCAGTGCATCTGCTGCCATCATTAGGGCTTGGCTGCCATGGAAGCTACATAGTTTGAGTTTGATGTACTAATACCACCAACACTTTGCATTGTAGCCAGCTGGTGAACTGGGAGCCACTCTGCTTCCTAGGGGTGGCTTTTGCCATGATTTAATATATCTCTTATGAACTGATTTTATAAGATTAATTCTTAAAATATTGGAGGGTTCTGCTGATAGTAACACAACATAGTGAAAAGAACACAGATACTGGGGTCAGAGCATCTGTGTTTGAATCCTGGTTCTGCAACTTATGTCTCGATTTTTAACCTCCTCGAGGCCAAGTTTTCAAATTTGTAAAATGGGAATCATAATCTCTGTCTTGTTAGGATTAAATATCATCAATAGTACCTCAATAAACAGTAGACAACATTGTGTGGTATTTAAGAGTATTGGGTTTGGAATCAGATAGACCTACCTTTGGTCCCAGATCTACCATTATTTTCTCCTCTACAGCCTCATTTATTTCTAAATGTGAGAATAAAAATCCTGCCCCATAAAGTAGTTTTAAAATTAAATGAAATAAAAATAAAGAATTTCTCAATGCTTAATAAATGGTAGCTGTCAATATAAGTGATAATGCAAGGTGTCTAAGTGGCTCAGTCGGTTAAGCATCCGACCCTTGGTTTCAGCTCAGGCTCAGGTCATTTTCTTATGGGTCATGAGATCAATCCCCAAGTCTGGTTCCCCACCCAGCAGGGAGTCTGCTTGAATTCTCCCTCTACCCCTCTCCCCACTCTCTCTCTCTCTCAAATAAAATAAATCTTAAAAAAAAAAGTAAGTGATAGTGCTATCCATATTCCTTCCATTGCTCAACATTAACAACATTCTGTAGTGAATATATGTTGAACCGTGATAAATTACAAAATAAGTACTCAAAGTTTTTGATGAGCCAAGGGATCATCTTTGGTTTGAAGAGTTTTCACTGTTCTTGTCAGTTATTCATATGCCAACATGTTTAGGGTTTACTGAAAGTGATTACCCTTGAAATGTATGGGTTGTTTTGAAGGAACTCGGTCCCCTCCTGTTGTTGAGCATAGCATCCAAACTGCCCCTAATTAATTAGAGCAGACTGGAGGCTAAGGCCCTACTGCCCCTAGACCTCAGAGTTGTTCCCCTCACTACAGCAGCACTCATTCTGCAGGAGGGGAATCTTCCACCTTGTTTTCAGGCTCTTTTATTTCTGGCTTTATTTAGAAAATGCTGATTTTCTTCAACAACAGTCTGGCTCTGTCTTCCTTGAAGTAACCAGGAAACATTTCAAAAGGAAAAAAATGAGAATTTAGGGAAAAAGCTTTCAGAGAACAGGTCATGGTGGCCACTCTTCATAAAACCTGAGATGAGACATTAGGAGAAATTAGGATGAGACAGAACTTGTATAAGCGACATTGTGAAACTGCTATAATTTGGAAATATGCTGAACTATGTCTACAGTGCCTAATCATAATAAAAATGAGACTTTGCTGCAGGCAACTGTGCAAAATTAGAAAAATATTGAAAGAGTGAAGTATCTAGCTTTGTCTCTCATGAGACCATAGGGTATAGTGTGGTTGTTGAGTAGACGAGCAGCGGAAAGTAACTATCAAGCGGCCACTATGAAATTTGCCTGGAAAATAATTCCTCCAGGTGATTTCTGAGGTATTAAGTTAGATTCCAGCCTAGCATTAAACAGAGTGCCTATGAATTCTTGCAGTTATTAAAAGGACTTGTGCCCCAAATTCAAAAGTCTCAAACATGACATGTCCCAACTAAAATTCTGGCTCCCCACTCCCTGCCACAGAGTTGCTTTCCCCATAGTTTTCCCATTTTAGTGGCGTCAGCCTAAACCCTTGGATTTATCTAAGCCTCCCTTCTTTTTCTCACATCACAGTTTCAATCTGTCAGGAATCTCTTTTAGCTCTCCTTTCAAAATATATCCAGAATCCAACAACATCTTGCTCTCTCCACTGCTACCACTCTGGTGTGAACCACCATTCCCTCTCACTTGGATTATTGCCTTAGCCTCAGAGTCTTTCTGCTTCTGTCTTTGTCTCTTACAGTTTTTACTCCACATAGTAGCAATTCTTGAAAACCGGTCAGATCATGTCACTCTGCTACACAAAATGCTATTGATGGCTTTTCATTCCAATCAAGCAAAAACCAAAGTCCTGAAAATTACCTACAAGATCCTCTATGATCTGATTCCCCATTACTTCTCTGCTTCATATCCTGTTACTTTTCTTATGTTCACTTCAGTCCAGCAACACTGAGTGCTTTTCTCATCTACAATCTACAAAGCTGACCATTCTAGATTATTGCCAACCAGAGAAATGCATGGTGAGTTAGATTTATAGATGTAGAATATAGAGCCAGTATTCTGGAAAATGAAAATAAAGACATACAAAACCACAAATATTTACAGTCTGTGTGAATTTATAATTAATGACAGAATTCTAGACTATGTTATGGAACGTGTAGCTGGGCTATTTAAAATAGGTAATTTTAGAATAGTTAAAGGAAATATGTTCATAACAAAAAGTATGCTTATTAAGAACAATTTGATAAATGCTTCTGTTGGAATAAAATGCTGTTGGAATGAAGCTATTAGCAATATTTGGGTAAATGGGTAGATTCATAAAATATCAAAAGAAAATATATATGCATGGGTTGGAAATCTAACTTTGTAAGTGTGATACTATGTAATTATTCACTTTAGTCTCCAGATTGTCCATATTCTTCGTGGATGGACCATTATAGTTAACTCAGTTTTATACTTTTAATGATCTCAGGTGTTGCTTTTCAAATACAATCATGAATATATGTAAGATGCTTTCATAATTTGATATGCCTTTTTTAATTTTTAACAAGATGAAAACAGCTTTATTGTGCTAGTTTGATGATACACACAAGCTCATTGTATGTAACAAACAGAATATACCATTATTAGGAAGAAAGTAAAGATCACCTGAAATCCCAACACCCTGTGGAAACCACCATGAACATTTTAGTGACTTCCTTTCAAATCCATGTAGGTACTTGCAGATCTATATACTGACACATATACACATACGTGAAAATTTACACATGCATGATCATAGCACATATACTACTTTTATACTCACGTGTTTATTTATTTTTTACTTAGTAAATCCTTCCTTCTCTCATCCAGTATTAATATTACAAATAATACTAACAGAAACAATATTAATAGCCTGGTGTATATTCTTCTATACTCCTTTCCATATTTATCTAACAATATTAATAGCCCAGTATATATTCTTCTATTCTCCTTTCCATATTTTTTTAACCATTTAATCACAAAACACACAATCACACACAGATATTTTTGTCATTGTTATACAAAAATAAAGTTGTCCTCTTTCTTTGGCTTTTGCATTTAACCCATGCAAATTTGAAATCTGCAAGTGAACCAGTAAAACCTTAATTTTTTTTTTCTCTTTTTTTGGGGAAAGATTTTACTTATTTACTCCAGAGAGTGAGTGAGACAGTATGAGCAGAGGGAGGGACAGAGGGGTAGGAGAGGAACAAGCCTACTGCACACTGAGTGCGGAGGGCTTGATCTCACAGCTCTGAGATAATGACCTGAGCCGAAATCAAGGGTCCAATGCTTAACCAACTGAGTCACCCAGGCACCTCTTAATTTATTCTTTTAAAATTCTGAATATTTCATAGTATAAATATACCATAATTACCTAATTATTCACCAAATCCTCTATCACTCTGTATACTTTTTGCCCTCAGCTTCTTTCCTGCCTTCATTAAAAACTTCACAAGAAACATACATGTATATTTGTGTTATGTTGCTTTTGTTTTGATGAGATAGAGTCACAAAAGTGTGACTTCTGGCTTTGGACTTACCAAGCTGGAAGGTAGTGGAATGTAGACCACAGAGAGAGAGAAGAGTTGCAATGTAAGGGTCCTATGTCCTTCCAAGATTTTATTTACCTGTCATAGTGAAAAAAAAAGATATTTGAGGCTATGCAAGAATTCTGAAAATATATCACCACGCATCATCTCTAAGTAAAATATGGGAGAAAGACTCTACAAGACAAATGAATCAGAACAGAGACCTCTGATAACAAGATGAAGTAGAAAGGAAACTGTGGTGAACAATGAATCTTGCAATATGTATAGTTAATTCTAAATGGAAAATGATAGAGTGACCATGAATGTCATAGTTAAGAGATAAATAAAGATTGAGACAGAAGAGATACACCATAAGGAAAACGCTGGAACTAAAAGTCCTAAATTATTTCAGCAAAACTTGAGAGAGGAGGAGGGTGGGGAAATTATGATTATTAATGTTTTTATACATGATGCAAATATTTTCCCCCTCTGTCATTTGCTTTTTAACTTACTTTATAGAAACTTTTTTTAGTTGTCCAGTAGCTTTTAACATTTAAATGACCAAACTATACTTGTTGTATTTATTAATTCTAAAATAGGTCTTTTTTAAAGAAGTTCTTTCCCACCCCATGATTATTATTATTTCTTAAAATTACTCTGTTTTTGATTCTTAATTGTAGAACACAAACTGATGGTTACCAGAGAGGTGGTGGGAGGAGGGCTGGGGGAAATAGGTGATGGGAATTAAGGAGCGCACTTGTCATGATGAGTGCTGGGTAATGCATGGAAGTGTTGAATTACTATATTGAACACTTGAAACTAACATAACACTATATGTTAACTAACTGGAATTGAAAGAAAAGCTTAAAAGAAAATTTCTCTGGTATTGTTTAGCACTTTTTAATTTAAACAGTCACCACTTTAATGCAATTGGAAATTTAGTTGTATGTTTCTACTCATTTCTTTTTCATAGAGAAGAAAATGTGTATGTTATAAACAAATAGAGGCAATTAGAAAAAAAATCAATGAAGGTGATCTTGAGAATTCTCAAGTGTCCAAGTGTCAGATTATATATAGGATTTTATTTGGCTCAAAACAACATTCTTTTTTTAATATTACTTCAAATATTTGGAAAACAACTGGTTGAGTTTAAGATTTCAAGGAATAGAGCAAAGCTAACTGACCAGTTTTGCCGTTATTAACACTACTAACTGATAGAACCAAGAATGGAAAACCACAAAAGCAAGAATAATGTAGGGCCTCAGCCAGGTAATCAAGGTCTATAGTGATAAGTAGTACTGACAGGATGGAGCTGGGATATGGTGTGATCAAAAATGGACTTTACCCCTATGATCTTCCTCCCCAAAACATATAACCTCTAATTGTGAAAAAAAGAATCAGACAAATCCCAACTGAAGTACATTCTGGAAAATATCTGACTAGTACTTCTTCAAAACTGTCAAGGTCATCAAAATAAGAAAAGTCTGAGAAGCTGTCATTGCCAAGAGGAGCCTAAAGAGACTTGATGGCTAAATGTAATGTGGTGCTCTGGATGGGATCCTGGTATCAAAGATGAATACAGAAAGATACGGTGAGAAATAAAAAAAGACAGTAGGTCAAAACAAAAGCAAAACACCCCAAACAAACAAACCAAAACCAAAAAAAAACACAAAAAAAGCAAAAAAACCCAGAACCAAAAAACAAAAAAAAACCCAACAACAACAAAAAAACAAAACCCAAAAACCCTATCAAAATCTGAATGAAGTATGAATTTTCTTAATGATAAAGTATCAATATTGGTTCATTAATTTTAACGTATTAGTGTAAAATAATGCAATGTGGTGTGAGGGAGGGGAAACCGAATGCACTCTCTGCACCTAGAAAATTTTTGCAAATTTAAAGCTGTTCTAAAATAAAAGTTTATTTAAAAATGTTTAGGATTAGCTTATGGAATTGGCCCAGGTTATAATAAATTATGTAAAGGAAACTTTGACTCCCTTTAACATCCTAAGTTTCCTGTGGGGAGGGTGGGCATGTGGTTAAGTGGGTAAAAATGTAGCAGCAGCCATTTATTGAATTTAAATAAGCCAAATGAGTTCTGCTTTCAGTGGAAGTAAGAAGGAGAAATTGTTGTGTTACTTTGATGAATAAAATAAGTGAATGCTTTTATTTTGATATAAGGGTGGAGCTCCTTTTTACCCCCCTGCCTCTAATACATAGAAAGTACTAAAAGAAAGCAGAATTTTTAGGAGGTAATATGGGGCAGGGAGATCTTAAAAAAAAAAAAAAGCCCCCCAACTTAGAAGCTGTTTTTTTTTCCAACTTTGGTGCACTATCAGATTGATGACATGGATTGCTCAAGGAAGATGATAGATTGCATAAGTTTATGCAGGTATTAAAATGATTTTCAGTGATATGGCATTTCAAAAGTGAGTATTAGGTAGTAGTACAGAATCGTTTCCTGGTGTATATTTCAAAGCCAACGCTCTGGAGACTGTACCAGGGTGTGTGCTGCCCACATGGATGTGAGCAATGTGATCACTTTTTTCTGAAAAACTATCATTCAGTTATTTATTAGACAATTGAATAAGGATTACAGCTTATATCTTGTGATTTATCCACAAACAGTATACCCATTTTATACAAGTTTTCTTATAAAATGAGAACTGAGAGAACTGAAGTGAAAGCCTTCAGGCAATATGAAGATGCTATGTCATACCTTCAAGTTAATGCATTTTTAAATTTCTTATTGAGATAGACTTTTTCACAGTGTTGTGCAGTGCAGATGATCTACAATCCTACTGAGAAATAATTGTGTTCTTCACTACTTTCAGCAAATACATCCACCACAATTAAAACGCTGGATGTGATATTTGCATTGTGCTTCCATTTTCTGGGATTTCTTAGTATATGAGAAGAATGCGGTCACATAGACCAAAGAAGATGAATGCTAATATGTATTGTTCCTGGCAGCACAAAATGTCATGTATTTATTTTTGGTAATCCTGTAGTCCCTTGTTGCTTTCTTTGGAGAGTTCATATTTATTTTCCTATTGAAGTTAATTACTCTCTAGTAAAACACTTTAAAATTCTGTCTTTTTTTTGCAGGGTAGTCAGGTCCTTTCTTGTTTAAGATTATTTTAAAATAAGCACATTTCTTTTTAAAAATGTGCAGACTTACAACTGATCCTTGCCTGTATTTCTTTTGAAGTTCATTAGCCTCTATTTGTATTTTTCAGAACTTGGAAAATATAATGACGTACATGTTTATGAATTCCACAGAATATTTCCTAAAACTACTTAATGACACCCATTGTTTTTATAATTATGATGCCTTACTTTGCTTTTCCCAAGGGATAATTGATTTTAACATTTAAAGTAAAAATTTGGCATTTAGTTCTAATTGTGTGTGGGAATAAACTCATTTCCCCTTTTGTTCACAGGTACATAAATGCATATGATGTTCATATTTCATTATAGAACTAATGGTCTTCCTTCACTCAGGATACTTCATTGTCTTTATATCCAGCATCTACAGTAAAATTTTATTGTTAATTTTGTGTAGCAGCAGCTTAATTCTTGTTTATACACTGTAAAACTTAGTAGCCATTGGGGTGTTTATCATCCATGAAGCTCATTTCACATCTCATCTATTATATGAACAAAAGGTGAAAATAATTACGTTTTTTTTCTAGAATGACATTGTTAGGACTGATTGCAAGGAAAAAAAAAGGAAACTCTACCAGGTCAAATAAATTTACAGATTATTTTCATTTTACTATTAATTTTTGAAAAATACCAGTGAATTAGTGGAGAAAGTCAATATACCCAGACCATGAGCTCTGAGCTAGAAATGAAAACGTTAGTCATGGGAGCCCAATGCACGTGAAATGAAACTTCTTTAGCTTTTTCTGTTAGAGAAATGTGGTCATTACCTATATGTTCAGGGTAGATCCAAGCTCTGTGAAGCCTGAAACTGACCAAATATGAGGTGAAGGTCCTCTTTGAAATAATATAAAAATACAAACTCAGAAAGAGGTTCCAAAGCAAAAATTTAAAATGAACCATTGCTGGAGCTTTGGAGATTCAGTATATTTCATCTGAGCTCTCGCAAGGCAATTTACCAGCGACGCATCCTGGTTGCCTCCTAGATTTCTCTCCCTACCTGGAGTCTTCCACAGGCTCCTGCATCCCCACTGATCAGAGACAGAAGGGCTCCAAATTTTAAGCATCATTGTATTCAGGATAAATTTGCACCTGCGCATGCTGATGATTTCTGTGTGTGTGTGTGTGTGTGTGTGTGTGTTTTCTGTGTCTCTGCCTGCTATGTTTCTAAACCTGCCTCCTCTGCTGTTCTTCTGGGCTGCCACCCAAATACGGGCCCCATTTGATCAACTTTATATTTTCTACTAGTGCCAGCTTTTCCATAAGCAAGGAAAAGAAAAACAGTTTCAGCTCTTTGGCTCTATGGCATCTCTATTTTTTTATGGCATATGAGAATACCTGTTTGCACATAATTCTTAAGTGACATTACCTCTCTTTTCAGTACACATAAATAGACAGTTGGGGAGTGGTTTCTCAGTTGGTAATCCAAACAACCTGAATGGCCATTGGGTAAATCAGCAACCTTAAGGAAAAACAGAGACCAGACACACAACCTTGGACTAGCTGTTTGAAGGGGGAATTTTTCTGGAAGCATTAGAAGTAAAAATAATTTGACCAATGTTTCAGTGAGGCCCAGAGACCCAGAGCATTGTGATCAGCCTCCATTGTGGCTGGACTAACTGAGATAAGTGAACGATTTGGCCAGGTGAGGGAGCTGGGAAGAGTTTTCCAGGTAAATGGAAGATTAAATGGTGAGTCCTAAAATTGGATAAAATTATGGCATTTTTAAGAGATGTTCAGGATAGTCAAATCACAAAGGATGAAGGTGAGGGAATTAAAGATGATGATAAGCGTCAGATGAGGGTGTCTCAGGACATTTTTATTTATCTTAAGGGTAATGGGAAGCCACTGAAAAAATTTAAGAAATAAATATGACCATAGTTTCATTTTAAGAAGTACTTCAAGGTTATACAGAAGACAAAGACTGAAACCATTATGTTATAATATGTAAAAATTACTTTAAAAGTTTTAGGATAAACAATATGATGTGATATATATATACCAGAGTTCAGGCTCTAATTCTGGCCTGATTACCAACACACAATTGAGGGTGCACAGTCAAAGGGACATCAGCTCAGAACCTATCAGAAAAGGCCACACCAAGGGGCACCTACCAAAAGCACTTCTGTAATCCTATGGCTATTAACAACCAATTCTTTGCTAAGTAGCACTCTTGAGTGTTCCAAATACCATTTGTTGATATAACTGAAGGCCTGCTAATTAGCATAATGTAGGGTAAAAAGAAAGAGATTGTCAAAGATAAGATTGTCAAGACATGTTGAATGGCTATAATACTTTAGACATTTTCAAATGTTATCTGAACAGGATATAAAACTTTACCTCAGTAAATCATCCCTTAAGGGCCTTGCCTGAGGTTTGGACTCTGATTGATCCTACAAACAGGCATTGGTTTAGGAGGATTTCTGCTTGCACGATGCCAACTAGAGGCAAAGGTTGAATTTTACCAAAGGCTATATATCTTTTTTTTAAAGATTTTATTTATTTATTTGATAGAGATAGAGAANAGCCAGCGAGAGAGGGAACACAAGCAGGGGGAGTGGGAGAGGAAGAAGCAGGCTCACAGCAAAGGAGCCTGATGTGGGGCTCGATCCAAGAACGCTGGGATCACGCCCTGAGCGTGAAGGCAGACGCTTAACCGCTGTGCCACCCAGGCGCCCACAAAGGCTATATATCTAATAAATGTTTATAGTTTTGTCAGAATTTGGCCTGAGATTTGTTCTTACTAAAGCTTAATAGCAAGGTAATGAGGGAGGAGTTAATCCTTGCTAACTGAAATTCTTTGACAGCTGTTATTATCTACCACAAAGAACTTGGGGATTCTGAAGGGCCAGTGAGGTTTAGGTCAGTCACAGAAAACAGTATCACCTGACACATCCCTCTGCCATTACAAGAAGAATGAGAATGGCCTGAACAGGTAAGTTGGAAATTGTGTCTGGGTTGACTTAAGAAATATATGGGAGATAGACTCAATAGGATATGATCAATGAAATGAGGAGTCAGAGAAGGAAGGAGAAAAATCGAATCTCATTTTTGATCACTGGCAACTGATTCGAGGAAGTTTCCATTCACTCCAGACAGAAAACAATAGTAGAAAAGGAGGTGTAGGAGAAGATGGTGAGTTCAGTTTTGCAAATGTTGAGTCTGAAGTGCCCCAGACATTCAAGCAGAGTTATCTAGCAGTCAATTAGATATGCATCTCTGGAACCATGCACAATCTGTGCTGTGAGCAAGCTAAGGGACCTTGTGAGGTAAAGGAAACAAAGCAGCAGAATAACCTCAGTTATGGCTATCACCCAGCTAAATGAACTGTGTTATTCTTCAGTTCCGGATTTGTCTTATGTGGTAATGCTTCCTGGGAGAACATGAGATATTATTCTGAGGTAACACCAGTATGCAACTATACAATTCATTGGCACAGGTCAAAAATAAATTTTGTGAGAAGCAATAGATATGCTGTCTCTAGAAGCTTCCAGTATTTTGGGTCAATTTAACTAATTTTTATATGATTCAAACTATTCTTCTTGAGGTCTTCTCCAAAGGTTGAGCTAATTATACCTTGAGTTTCTTAACCTCTCACAGTTATTTATTTCATTTATGTGGGCCACTTTTTTTGTTTGTTTGTTTGTTTGTTATACATTATTAGTATGAAGGATATTCTTCATTTCAAAGGGAATCCAGGATATGGTGAATATACAAGGGAACCTTGCTTGCAAACTCCTACTTCTTGTCTCATCTTTTTTTTTTTATGGTCAGAATAACATAAATTTCACATTTTTCTATTTGTTTCTGCATAAAATCTTGGTAAGATATTTACTCCTTTAAATACACTGACTTCAGATATTTTATTCCTACTCACTATCTCTGATACACTTTCCTTCTTTTGCATAATAAATTATACCTTCAGATCAGTATTACTTCCTCAACAGAGTTTGCTCAGGGAGAGTTCATGAAGAGTCAGAAGAGAAAAAGTCCCTGAATAAGATTTAAATCAAACTGGCAAACAAATACACAAAAACCCCAAACCAGGATCTAATAGCACGAAAAAGAGAAACTCATAAAAGAGATGGAGAAGTGGCTGAGCCATTGGAGAAGATCCAGGGGAGTGTGGATTTAAGATGAAAAGAGAAGAGGGTTTCAGGAAGAAGGAAGTGGTCAGCAATATCAGTCACTTCCAGAGGAGATAAACATCTAATGCCTTTGGCTAATAGTGCAGTTAGTGCTGATATTTTTTTGAACAATATCAGGGAACAGTGTGGAAATAAGTCAGAAAGCAGTTGGCTGGGGAGTTAGTAAGATTTGAGAAAATGGAGAAAATCAGTGAAAATAATTCTTAAACTGTTAGGCTCAGCAGGGGAAAGAGGGTTACGATGGTTGTTAAAAGGGGCCAAAGTATTGACATTGATTTTCTTTTACTGCAGAAGAAACATGCTTAAATTCTAGTTTATTAATTCAAATGAGAAGAAGTATGCAGAAAGGAAGAGGATGAAGAGAAAGGATGGGGAGTGTGTAATCAGTTGATCAAATTATCTGAGAGGGCAGGAAGTCATGGGTCCCAGAGAACAGGCTGAGAGATCAGCAGTATGGAGGGGAAGAGACTCTTCCCACTGTCTCACAATAAAGTGAGGAAAAGATACAGCTAAAGGACATAAAGTGTTTGAGTGCGGATAATGTGCCAACCATATTTCTAAGTGCTTCTCATGTACTAGGTCAGTGGTTCCGAAACTGTGGTTCCTGATGCTGTGCTGCAAAATCAGCATGACCTCGGAAATTGTTAGAAATGCACATTCTGGGGCTTGATTTTAGGTCTGCTGAATCAGAAACTCTGGGACTGGGGCTCCATTTATGTTATAACAAGACTTCTGGGAGATACTGATACTTGCCCAACTTTGAGAACCACTACAAAAAGTACAATCTAGATCACTTAACAGTACAATTTCTTTTTTTAGGTTAGATGTTAGGATCGTGTCTGTTTCACAGATAAGGAAGCTGAGGCACAGAAAGCGTGAGTAATTCTCCAAAAGTCACCAAAGCCTACACTATAAAGTCCTATCTTATGTTGTCTCTAGGAACTACTTGCAGAATTGAAGATGGGGTGTTGAACAATTTTCTGTCCAATGATTTCATGATTTGTTGTTGTTTTCCCTCTAACTGAAGAGAATCACTTCCTGAGATTGAGAGCAGCAAGTGGTGGGATAAACATAACATGTTGAACATGGTTTTTGTAGAGAAATGGATAAATACTTGAAAGGAGCAAAGGAAGAGTTGTTGTTTAGCAATAGGTCAATAGATATTAATATATTGGTTATTAATAATTAAATAATATATTAACATAATAAAAATAATATCCATGAATTTATAAAGGCAATAATCTGGATGGTTTTTGCTTTCTTCTAGTATTATCTAGTGGTAGAGAAGTGAAACAGATTTTTCCCATGATTGAACGTTCCCTAGGAAGGTGTCACAGAAAGACAGAGAAGCAGGAAAATTAAAGAAATTGGCAAAAGTATGGTCATAATGATGGAGCATGCTTTATAAGTTGGATAAGAAAGGGGGTAATCAGAAAGGATCTGACAGGAAAAAAAGCAGGGATACATACATGGATACTAACTCTGTGCCCTAAGCAACACAATAACATTAAGAATCATACAAAATAAGCAGCCAGGATATAACTTTTCAGAATAGTAAAAATAGAATTGAACATTCTCTTGCAATAAGTTCTTTTCTTGTCTTCCATGGCTCTATATTCTTTTTTTTTTTTTTTTGCCCCTTCTTATCCATATAGTCACTCCTCGTTCTCCTTTACAAGCTCGTCTTCTTCCACTTAGCATTTAAATTTTAAATGTTAAGATTTCTTAAGGCTCTGTCCTTGGTTCTGTCCTCTCCTGACTCACTTTTCCGTGTGATATCATCCACATCTGTGATTTCAATTTTAGGTAACTCCAAAGTCTAAATATCTAGTCCAGACTTTTTGCCTTTGAACTATAGACCCATATGCCCAATTGTTCTTGTACCTAAAACTCAACACAGGAAACACAGAACGTATCATTTTGCCCACTAAATATGATCTTCTTCCAGAGTTCCCAATTTTTCTGAGTGGTGTCATCATCCATACAGGACAGAAGGACAGAAGTCTATG
>NC_048223.1:5209311-5253632 GCF_002007445.2 Ailuropoda melanoleuca | reverse complement strand
CCTTCTTCATATACAGTGCATGGCCAAGTTGAGCTGATTTTTATCTCCTAAATATTTACCAGATTTGTTCTTTTATTCTCCTTTTGCCCTACTATTTCCTGATCTCTGCTGCCTTAGCTTTTGTGTGAAATGTTAACCATTCTCCAGAGACCTATCTCCTATGCTGATCTACTTTCCACATTGTAACAAAACAATCTTTAAAATATGCATATATCAACAAGTTTCTTCTTGGCCTCTTAGGAAAAAAGAGAGTCCTTCATATGGCTAGTCAAGCCCAGTATTTTTCAAATTAGGCATGTGACCCAGTATTGGGTCATAAAATTCTTTAATGGATAACTTTTTCAATTATTTTTATATTTATATATGTAAGTATGTGTGTGTATGTGTACTGGTTCATGATGTAAAATGGGCTTCATACTGTGAGTCATGGTCACAAAAAATGAAAAGCCACTGAGCAATTACTTCGATCTTTCATCTCTTATTCATTGCGGCTACACTGGTCATCTTTTAATTCCCGTAGGAGGGTCTTTTTACATTCTCCAAGCTTGGAGACATGTATGTTACCCTCTTCACTTAGTTGGATTTAACTTATCTGAAGCCTGGAGCTTAGTCATGACTTTTTTTTTTAATAATTTTTTATTATGTTAGTCACCATACAGTATATCCTTAGTTTTTGATGTGGTGTTCCGTGATTCATTATTTGTGTATAACACCCAGTGCACCATGGAATATGTGTCCTCCTTAATTCCCATCACCGGCCTATCCCAATCCCCCATCCCCCTCCCCTCTGANCTGAGCTTAGTCATAACTTTTTTTTTAATAATTTTTTATTATGTTAGTCACCATACAGTATATCCTTAGTTTTTTTTTTTTTTTAAAGATTTTATTTATTTATTTGACAGAGATAGAGACAGCCAGTGAGAGAGGGAACACAAGCAGGGGGAGAGGGAGAGGAAGAAGCAGGCTCATAGTGGAGGAGCCTGATGTGGGGCTCGATCCCAGAACGCCGGGATCACGCCCTGAGCCGAAGGCAGACACTTAACCGCTGTGCCACCCAGGCGCCCCATATCCTTAGTTTTTGATGTGGTGTTCCGTGATTCATTATTTGCGTATAACACCCAGTGCACCATGGAATATGTGTCCTCCTTAATTCCCATCACCGGCCTATCCCAATCCCCCATNATGAAACCATGTGATAATTGTCTTTCTCTGCTTGACTTATTTCACTTAACATAGTCTCCTCCAATCCCGTCCATGTTGCAGCAAATGTTGAGAAATCGTTCTTTTTGATAGCTCAGTAATATTCCATTGTGTATATGAACCACATCTTCTTAATCCAGTCATCTGTTGAAGGGCATCTTGGCTCCTTCCACAATTTAGCTATTNAAGTCCATAGTCTTCCCCCTTCTGTTTACTACCCCCTTCATTCTTCCCTTCCTTCTCCTACCGATCTTCCTGCTATTTCTTATGTTCCATAAACGAGTGAAACCATATGATAATTGTCTTTCTCTGCTTGACTTATTTCACTTAACATAGTCTCCTCCAATCCCATCCATGTTGCAGCAAACGTTGAGAAATCATTCTTTTTGATAGCTCAGTAATATTCCATTGCATATATGAACCACATTTTCTTAATCCAGTCATCTGTTGAAGGGCATCTTGGCTCTTTCCACAATTTAGCTATTGTGGGCAATGCTGCTATGAACATTGGGGTGCACATGCCCTTCTCTTCACTACATCTGTATCTTTGGGGTAAATACCCCGTAGTGCAATTGGGGGATCATAGGGTAGCTCAATTTTTAACTTTTTAAGGGACCTCCACACTGATTTCCAAAGTGGCTGTACCAACTTGCATTCCCACCAACAACGTAAGAGGGATCCCCTTTCTCCACATCCTCTCCAACATTTGTTGTTTCCTGCCTTGTCAATTTTTGCCATTCTAACTGGCATAAGGTGGTATCTCAATGTGGTTTTGATTTGAATTTCCCTGATGGCTAATGATTTTGAACATTTTTTCATGTGTCTGTTAGCCATTTGTATGTCTTCATTGGAAAAGTGTCTGTTCATATCTTCTGCCCATTTTATGATTTGTTTATTTGTTTCTCGTGTATTGAGTTTGAGAAGTTCTTTGTAGATCTTGGATACCAGTCCTTTATCTGTGGTGTCCTTTGCAAATATATTCTCCCATTCCGTGGGCTGTCTCTTAGTTTTTTTGACTGTTTCCTTGGCTGTGCAGAAGCTCTTTNAAGTTCATTTTTTCCTTTGTTTCTCTTGCCTTTGGAGATGTGTCATGAAAAAAGTTGCCATGGCCGATGTCAGAGAAGTTGCAGCCTATGTTCTCCTCTATGATTTTGATAGATTCCTATCTCACATCATGGTCTTTCATCCATTTGGAGTTACTAGGATAGCCTTCATCAGGGCTAGATAAGTAAGGTCCAAGCTTCCTGTAGAACACACACACACACACACACACACACACACACACACACACTGTGCTCAACTCTTTTGTAAGACAGCACAGTTGAGCTTATATGTGTGTGTTACCATTTGATAAATTCTGATCTCTGCAACTAGAGTTTTTTTTCATTTATTCACTAAATATTTATTGTTTACATTAGATGCCAGTTTTTTTTTAAGATATTAGTGACCCAGCAATGAAGAAGATGGGGCAGGCATTTCTTCTCATGGTACTTATATTGTAGCTCAGGGATATGAACAATGACTATACAAAGAAATGAATAAACATTGTACATTCTGATGGGGATTTGCTTAGTGAAATCAATAAGGCAGGGTTAATATGACAGACTGCTAATGTACTACCTTTGGTGGAGTGACCAGTGAGATGTCTTTGACGAGAACTAAATGGCGAGCATAGGCCAGGCATATGGATAGCTGTGAGGACGGTGCAGATGTGTGTTTGCTCATCAATGAACATGTTGATACCTGGTATATCACTGGTGCTAAAAATCATATTGCTGGATAAATGAGAAAATAGATGGGTGAATGAACAACTTCACCAGATGGCAGAGTTACAGTCTCTAAAAACCAGAATGAAAATTATTTTATGATTATGAACTTGAAGACGTTGCAATAAGAAGAAGTAAGTACATATTCAGATGATGGGATAGATAAGAATGTTTTTCATCTTTCCAAGGAAGTATATAGAATTATTTCTCTTAAAAAATATTCAACAAAACAAATGCAATCTGCTTTTCTTTTTAATGCCCATTAAAGAGTAATTTGACAAGGCAATGTTTTCATTTTTTGAAGTCATTTGTTAGTTATATATTTGGCTTAGAGATAGAATTACATAATATGATGGGAAGTAGATCAGAAATTAACATTTTATAACTCATTTTCTGACAAGATTATACTTTCATATGAAACAATATAGTCTTTGGTAGAGAGAAATGATAATAAGAACAGATGGTACCATTCTAAGATGATCCCTAAAGCCCTTTTTAGATTTCTAAAATGATAGTTTAAAAAAACAACTCGAACGAATCTCTAGCCCTGTAAGTATTTTTTGTATGTCCTTCAGATGGAAAATGTTGCAAATGCACTAATTACAAAATTACAAACTAATTACACATTTCCTGTATGTTTATTTCTTATACAAATATACCTAGGTTTACCAACCTGCTTCTTTTTAGAGAAAAGTTCTGGGCAGGAATTCTAGGATTGTTTTATTGTTTGTTTATTTTCTTCCCTCAAAGCAGTATTTGGGGGCTGGGGGGACAGTGAATCTATCTAGGGATCAGTTTTGTTAGACTTCAGAAAGCTCACTAAATGGTTTACATTAATCATATCTTGAAATGTGAGACTAGTAATCAACCTCTTCATTCATTGTTAGTTGTCTTTCTGGAAATGAGAATACTTCAGTTTGGCAAGAGCTGTACTCTGATTACCAAAGTAATGCACAATGAGTATACATAGGCTAACTATACTTGTAAGCTTGGTTCTATAGAAATAATTTGGAGGATTCCATTTTGAGATTGAGCATTACTACTTCTCGCTTTAGGAATGGGAAATGGAAGCCTATGCCTATTTTTTTTCCCCTCAGTGAATTCTTCCAATTCCCAGTGGTCTTCCACCTTCCACTTCAATGAGAGCTCCAACTGAGAATCAATAAATTAAAGCTATAAGGAAGAAAACAACACTAATAGGATAACTTATTCAAAAAATCCTTTGACTATTTTCTTCTTCCAATCCCAAGGTTGAATGGAGGTTAAAAAAACATTTGTTTGTTTTGTTTTGTTTTAGTTTATGGAAGATTTACTTTCTTTTTTTGTTTTAAGGAAGAGACTTCACTTTCTGTTTTTTTTTTTTCCCTCAAAGACTTATTTATTTATTTTTAGAGAGAAAGGGAGAGAGAGTCGGGGGAGGTACAGAGGGAGAGGGAGAGAAAGAATCTCAACCAGACTCCCTGCTGAGCATGGAGCCCCATGTGGGGCTCGATCTCATGACCCATGAGATCATGACCTGAGCTGAAATCAAGAGTTGGACACTTACCTGACTGAGCCACCTAGGTGTCCTGAGACTTAAGTTTCTTTCAAGAGAGTGTGGATGTGCTGGAACAAAACAAGAACATTGGCAATATGCAGGCAGAGGCATATTGGTGTGATTATGGTATCAAGATGGTAAAAATACCTAGTAGACACTAGGATCTGGTGAATATAATAACAAAAGAAAACATTTATTTATGTGCCATAATTGTTACAAGGATCCTCTGACATAGGTCCTAGTATTATCCTTTTTGTATAGATAAAGAAGTTGGATCTCAGATAAGTTAAATAACTTGTTTAAATCCACATAACAATAAGGGGTAGAATTAGTTTAATTCAAGGTGGTTTTTATCATTATATTGTCTCTCAATATGAAATGAAATAAAATATTTTAATATTTATAAATATTTTTAAAGATAAAAGTATCTTTTACAAATTCAAGCTACCTCTTGGTTACACTAATAGAATGCCCTAGATTCATTCATTGAGTCAGAGTATCATTTATTTATTTGATTATTTAATAAATGTCATTATATCCCTGTATTCTATTTGCTTTATCCCTGAGACATTTGGAATATAGCAGTGTATAACAGAAAGATTTGTGTGTAGATGAAGCTTATATTCTATAATGTAGAGAATGACTTATTTAACTACAATGAAGTCCTAAAGAGGTCGTGTTTGTTATTATTTGTAAACACAGATAAAACTTTATGGGTAAACGCTAAAAATACTTCTAGTAGATGCAAATTGCATAATAGCTCGTCTCCTGATGATTTTCCCATAGACATATTTATGCTACCTACTCTCTCTCCCTTCCTTCAAACCTTCCCCTCAGTGGGGGATCTGCTCTTTTCTTACCATTCTCTGCTCTGGTATGTGCTTTTAAAGGGATTTGGATGACCTGCATCCCTGGCTACAGTAATTGGAATGAATTCACAGTAACTCAATTTCCTGACCAAACTGATTTATCCATGGAAAAGGCATGTAACTCAAGTTGGGTAATCAAAGGACTTTGCCTGGATCTGTAAAACTGGTGCTGGCAAAGAGAAGCTCTTTCCTCTCTGCTCTCAAAACCCAGCATGTGAGTATAGGGGCCGCTGGTGGTCCTAGTTCCAGTGGGGTAATCAACCTGAAAAAATGAATTTCGACACAGAGAAAAGCAGATAAGAGATGGGATGAAAGAAATAGGAAGTCCTGAGAGCGTTTTACGTCTGAGAGTCTGACTTTACTCCTAAGTCTTTTACAGAAATGTGAACCAATAAATTTACTTTCATCACCGTCTTTTTTTCTTCTATCTAAATAAACTCAAGTTGAATTTCTGTATAAGTTAGGGGCTTTGTTGCAGACGATACATACAGACTCTGACAGCTTAAGAAAGACCGTCTCAAAAGAATATTATAAACCTTACCGAATCTCTAGGCTGGCCAGAAACCACACATCTAGGATCAGGACCCCAAATCCTACCACATACCGGGTCTACTGAAGACACCTCGGCTGCCGTCTTTGGATGTACCCACTGTGGGTTTACAGTTGGCAGTATCTAAACTCTGATGTTCCAGCCTCTGAAAACTGGATGTCCCTGCTTCCTCCTTTGCCAATATAGATCCTTCCCACGTGTGTTTCTTTGTACCACTGACTCCCAACTCTGTGTTTGGCAGGAATGTCTCTGATGACAGAAGTCATATGCCTTTATCCTTATTTCAAAGTAGTCTGGGAAAACAGACATTGGACTTTTATAGTGAGTTTTAGGAAAACACCCTAAATAGCAGGAAATTGTTCAGAAACGTTTGGTCACTAGAAAGAATGACGAATATCTACTGCAATGCATGTTGCTTACATCCAGTATGTTTTCAGTGATTGAGCTTATGGGTTGAATTATGTCCCAAAAAGGTATCTTGAAGTCCTAACTCCTGGACCTGTGAATGCAACTTATTTAGAAATAGAATCTTTACAGATATGATCAAATTAAGATGAAGTCATACCCAGGTTAGGTGGGCCTGAAATCCAATGTGACTGGTGTCCTTATGAGAAGAGGGAAATTTGGACACAGAGACACAGACACACAGCGTAGAAGGCCATGCATAGATAAAGACAGAGATTAGAGTGATGCATCTACAAGCCAAGGGATGTAAAGGATTATTAGCTACCACCAGAAGCTCTAAGAGGCAGGGTAGGATCCTCTCTGAGAGCATTCATTCAGAGAGAGCATGGCCCAGCCAAAACCTTGATTTCAGAGTTTTAGTCTCCAGAAGTGTGAGAGAATACATTTCTGTTGTTATCAGTCACCAAGTTTGTGGGTATCTGTTTTGGTAGCCCTAGAAAATTAGTATGCAGCTAGCTAACTCACTTCATAGGGAAGCTCAGAAGACCTCTGGAGGAGAAGTAATTAGAAGCAGACTCTGAGGCAGTTTAGCGGGCAGAATGTTCATTAGAGAGTCCCTGGATCCACATTTGTGGAAGGAAGGGAAAGGAACAGGATTCAGCTGAGAGAAAAGTCAAGCTATGATGCAAGCCTCAGCTGACCACATAGAAAGCTCTGGAGCTAAAATGGTTTGTCAGAATTGTCCATTTATACTCCACCTCACTCAGTCATTGGTTGTGGGCCTCTCTAAGAAAAGCATGACCTTGGGCAAGGCAGTTTCCTGGAGCTGGGGCAATCCCCAAATAGTCCCAAGGTTGAAGCTGCCTGTCAGTAGTGCTCTCAGTGGTCCAGACTGAGATAAATAAATCCTTCCTAGAGGTGGCACATCTTTGTATCACCATAGGAGTCATCTGTTAGGGTCAAGGGAGTGTCAGGTAGACATAGAGTGCCAGGTCAAGGTGACAGCATATATAAAAGCCCTGAGGTGGGATGGTGATTAAAATGTTGCCAGAAATTAAAGAAAGGGTAACATTGATTGTAAGAAAGGCTCAAGTCAGAATAGTGAGAGAGACCAGAGTTCAGATCATAAGGAGCCTAATTATATTCCATCTTTATTCTCAGAGAAATGGGAAGCCGCAAAGTTGTTCAGATAAGGCTAGCAGTGACACAATTAAAAATGTCAACGAAGGCTACACTGTATAGAATAATGTAATGGTGCCAACAGGACAATCAGGAGGGTATTACTCTAGGAGTTTTCCCAGTAAGACACAATAGTCATGTACACTGGGGCAGCAGTATTCACTGTAGAGAAATGGACAGACTTGAGAGCCTATTCAGGAAGTAACTGAATCTACATAGAAAGAGAAGGAGAGGTATCAAGGATGACTCCAGGTTTGCCGTGAACTGAATGTGCCCCTCCATTCATATGTTGAAGTCCTAATCTCCAATGTGACAATATTAGAAGATGGGACCTTTGGGAGGTAGTTAGGTCATAAGGATAGGTAGAGCCTTGTGAATAAGATTAATGCCCTTATAAGAAGAGACTCTAAAGAGATGTTCCCTCTTTTAACCTTGTGAGGATATAGCAAGAAGGTAGTCATCTGCAAACCAGGAAGTGGGTCCTCATCACACAGTGAGTCTGCCTGCACCTTGATCTGGGACTTCCTGGCCCCTAGAATTGGGAGAAATAAATGTTTCTTGTTTAAGCCACCCAGTCGAGGGTAGTTGTTATGGCAGTCTGAACTAAGACAAAGTTTCTTTGCTGAGATGGATAATCTCTGAGGAAGACCAGCTTGGTGTGGCCAAAGCAGGGGTTCAGTTTTGGAGATGAAGCAAATGGGATTGCTTGGAAGTTTCAGTGATAGAACAAATTATGGTTACATGTTGGTGTGAAACTCCAATGAGGCATCTGGCCTGGAAATATAAATGTGAAGAGATTTTCACTGAATATAGGGGTAGACAAAGTCACTTAGAGATCGAGGGTACAGAGCAGGAAGAGCCAGAGAGGTAGGAGGACAGTCACAAAGTCTGAATGTAGGCACTTTTATATTTGTGTCAGAAATATTATTTTATATTTTTGAAAATACGGTATCAACAGAGGAAATATTTATCCTTTCATTTTTTTTTCTGACCCAAAAGACATAATTGTTTGAAATGAGAAATGTAGATAACTATGTTACAATGAATGAATTACTTCCCAATCTATACACTAATGCAATTTAGGAAATGACCTTTTCTAAAAATAGTAAAAGTAGACTGACAAATTGAGGATGTATTTTTAAGTTTTCTACCATCAGAGGATCACCTAATTAGGGTGTGAGGAAACCAAATGGATTAAAAAAAAAGACTATTTAACAGTTCATTCTGTTCTGTTAATGTATATTTAAAAGGTTAACAAGCAAAGGACAGAAGATTTGGTTTTCTTCCCGTTTCAGGAGACTTTTGAAGTAAGATTTCCACTTGGACCCAGCCGGAAGGTCAAGGACTAATTTATGGAATAATATTAGTTCTCAATGGAGAAGAACATGCAAAGTTGCCTTGAATTAAAACATGAGAAGGGCAATTAGGTGTCTTCATGTAGCTTAGGCATGTGGGCTGCTAAGTCTTTATGGAGTAAGAACATTTTTATGCAAGAAAGATGTTGTTTGCATGGCTACCATGGAAATGGAAACTTCCATCATAGTTAACGAATAGACATAGACAGGAGCTTGTTTTGTTTTGGTTTTTGCTTTCCCCAGTATAGTATTTCTAATGAATACCATGTCCGTGTAAGGTCTAAGCATTGTAATTACAGGTTAAGAATTAAGGCACTTTAGGCAGTGTTTCAGCGTAAAACACTAGTTGTCAACACTGAAGATTTCTGCACCCACAGCAGGACAGGAAGTATACAAGTCTCCAGAAATATATATATTTATGTTAAGATATATATAGTGAAGAGCTAAAGTCCAAGGTAAAGTGGTTTAATATGATAGTATTTATCTTCAGACAAAGCAACATATGACATTAGATGTCTATTTTACTTTATATTCTAAGATAATTTATTTAGTAAGTAATAACCGAAAATACGTTTTTGCCTATGATGTTTTAATCTAAATTACTCTATGAGTTTTTCACACCTCAGATAATAAGAATGGATGACATACTAAATTAGGAGACAATTGACAATTATAACAAATGGTTAGATATTTTTAAGTATTAAGAATCTTTATAAAGCCCAAAATATAAATTTCTCAATATATACATGGGCAAATGTTTACATGTGCTCAAAATACAATAATAAAACTATGTTTCTTCTTAGTTTCTGCTGGATTAAAAAAAAAAAGGCACAAGTATTCCAAGGAAAGATGTGAAACTTTTGAAGTGGAGGGCTGAAATCAGTTACCCTTAGCTCAATACTTACTTTAAATAAAGTGAGGACAGAGAGTCTTTAGAGAGTCTGGAGTACTGTTGGATCTTCTCTTCCCTTGATGCTGTGGGTGAGGGGAGCTGCATACATCCATCTTAATTCAAACCCAATGAGAAATACTTCAAGGAAACCACTTAGACTGTTGACCTGTATCCTCTAGAAATGATGAGGTTTAGGTAACCAGTGCTAGACCCACAGCCAAAAAAGCCTAAAGTGAGAGACAGGCTGGCTGACGGTTGAAGAGTGAGAACAGATGATTCCTCTGGCCCTTCATGGTTTAAAGATACAAAGACTGCAAAGTGTGGGAAGGGGGTTGGCTTAGAATTATGAGGGATTAGAGCCAAGAGCGCTTCGTGGAAGGTGGATGAGGAAGAGAGCCAAACGGAAGAAATCTGTGTGGAATTATAGGAAAACCAGGGGTTGGCTGGAGGAGGCACTGCCAGCCTTGAGAGACTACAGGGGAGATATTCAATGCCCAGGCATCCTGAAGGAGCCTCGAGTCTGACTTGAATATCTGCTCTGATCAGATGAGAGCAATCCAGTGGTTAAAATACAACAACACCAGTCAAGCTAGACCTTTCCTACACCTTCTCTCTCACACCCTGCCTTAACTTGGAAGAGAGAAGCCCAGTGAGCTGGTGTTCAATCCATACCAGGCCTGAGCTGGGGAAGGAGCTGAAACAAGATAAATTTGCCTCTATCACCACTTTTATTCATCATTTTAAGGGAGTTCTGGCCAAGACATAAGAAAAGAAAATGTAAAAACTAGAAGGATTGAGAATGAAGAAATGAAACTGTCACTATTCACTGATAACATGATCATATTCATAGAAAATCCAAGAGAATCCAAGATGAACTATGAAAATTACATAAGGAACTCATTTTTAACTTTTTTTTTTACCATGAGGAATTTAGCAAAGTTGCTAGATATAAGATCAATATGTGGAAATATGTATTTTTATTAATGAAGTTATTTATTCAACAAATAGAACATACTTTAGTAACTACCATGGGATAGACATATTGGTAGATGCTAGGGCAAAAGATATGAATAAGACGTGGCAAATCTCACAATAACAGGCCAGTAATATAAGCTTAATTTTTCTCCTAATATAGTGACTGGAACATAATGTAGGGCCAAATTAATCTTTTTACCTTTTTATTTTTTTAAATTTTTTTTAAAAGACTTTATTTATTTGAGAGAGAGCAAGAGAGAGAGCATACAAGCAGAGCGGGGGCAATGTGAGAGGGAGAAGCAGACTCCCCACTGAGCAGGGAGCCCGATGCGGAATTCGATTCCAGGACCCTGAGCTCATGACCTGACCCGAAGGCAGATGCTTAACCAACTGAGCCACCCAGGTGCCTCCAAATTAATCTTTTTAAATTAATGAGTCAATCAATGGATCTTAACTGGCAGTTAAAATCAATATTCAGCTAAAGCTGAGACCGAAATTGAGCATTACCATCAGAGAAAGAACTGCTTGGATAAAAGATTAAATATGAAATGTGATTCAAAACTCATGATAATCGTAATTTCATACATAGAATAGATTTCAAGGTTTGGCATTTCAGTTCAGAAACAATTATTCCTTTGCACTGTCAACTGCAGAATTGCTCCTGGGGTCAATTTATTGCACATTTGTGATACTAATAGAGGCTCACTTTCAATGGAGGTCTTTGGAAGAGCAAGGAGAAGTGAGGGCAACTCATCCTTCTCTAATAGTTTCTTTTTCTTCTTCATACTCTACATTCATGGATATATTATGTAAGTATGTATGTATAGATGATACACAATGGTACATTAGTTACATTAGATGATACACAGTGTTACAGTACAACATAGTGATTTGACAAGTTTATATTTTATGCTATGCTCACCGCAAGTGTAGCTAGCTACCTGTCACCATACAGTACTATTACAATATTATTGACTATATTCCTTATACTCTGCCTTTTATAATATGTGAAAATATTTTGCATTTCTGTGCATATAAGCAATAAGTTAGTGGAGAATGAACATTTCTTTAAATGACACCATTTGTGATAATATCAGAAAAGATCAAATGTAGAACAATTAGTAAAACAAAAGATGTGTAAGCTGTTTATATTGAAATCCACAAATATTGTTAAGAGAAGTTAATAAATATGTAAACTAATGGAAGGCTAAATCATGTTCATGAGCTGAAAGGCTCAATTTTGTAAAGATTCCAGTCCTCTCTCAGTTGAGGATTTCTTAATGGAAGTTGCTAAGCTGATCCTAAAATTTATATTGAAATGAATAGAATAAGTAAAAACAAAAAACAAAAAACCCAAGCAATCTTTTAGAAGAACAAAGCTAAAGAACTTAAATTTGCAGGAAAAAAATCTAATAAAACTATAGTAATTAAGATCATTTGGTATAGAATGAATGAAACAGAATAGGGAATCCAGAAAGAGACCCAAACTGAGTTGTCTGATTTATGACAAAGGTGACAATGCAGTGTTGTAGGAAAAGTATGGCTTTTCAATAAATGATGCTGGGTCAATTTTATGTCTGTTTGAAAAACAAAATAATATTATCCCTGTATTAATTTGTTAGGGCTGCTGTAACTAATTACCACAAATTGGGTGGCTTAAAACAGAAATTTATTTTTTACACAGTTCAGGAGTTCATAAGTCCAAAAGCAAGGTGTTGGTTCTTTCTGGAGGCTCTGAGGAAGAACCATCCCATGCCTCTCTCCTAGCTTCTGATAGTTGCCAGAAATCCTAGGGATTCCTTGGTTTGTAAACATACATCATTCCAATCTCTACCTCAATCTTCATGTTGCTTTCTTTTTGTATGTCCCTATTGTCCTTTTCTGTCTCTTTCATAGACTCTTTCATTCAATTTAGGGCCATCCCAATACAGTATGATCTCCTTAATCTCACCATAACCCTTCCTTAATTATATCTTCAAAGACCCTTATTTCCACATAAGATCACATTTAAATTTCTAGGTCTGTATGCATTTGGGGGGACGATTTTCAGCCCACTATGTCTCCTATCTCTCACTATGCAAAATTCAATTCCAGATGAATTACAGATCTAGATGTGAAAGGTAAAAGTGATACAAATTTTAGAAGAAAATGAGAACATTTTTATAATTTGGGGTTAGGTGTGATGGTTAAGATTTATGTGGGATTTAGAGTGAATCTTCAAAGATTCAAATCCTGACTCCACTGTTGACTAGCTCTGTGACCCCTTTCCAATCCTTTTTCCTTTTCTTCATCTGAAATATTAGTGTTATCATAATGCCTACTTCCTGGGGTTGTTACGAAATTGAAAGAATAAACCTGGAAAGTGCTTAGCATGCTGCATGTTAAGGGGCATTATTGTAACTAAAGTGACTAGCAGGCTGACTAAATGCTTTTTATCCATGTGTAGGGTAAAATCCTGCCATTCAGAGGGGGTTTGAATACATAGGTAACTGACAGGAAAAAAAAACATTTTTTGATTTTACTCTAATGACTCATACTTAACAGACTGGTTACATGCACAAGATAATCGGTAAAGCATGGAGATGTTGTTTACAACATTAAAACATTAAAAACAACTGAAACATTCAGCTGTAGAAGAATGCTTTTTTAAATTATGGTGGATACATTCCACCGTGTACAGATATGGAAAAATTCCCATGACATATTGAGAAAAGGAAAAAAAAAAAAAGCAAGTTAAAGAGCTCTGTGTATGATTCAAACCTTGTAAAAAAAATGGGCTATATATAAGTATATGTAAATGGTGAGAATAAGTGACTAAAAGATACACAGCAGGGAGCCTGGGTGGCTCAGTCGGTTAAGTGTCCAACTCTTGATTTTGGCTCAGGTCACGATCTTAAGCCCCTCATCAGGCTCCGCACTGGGCATGGAGTTGGCTTGGGATTCTCCCTCTCCTTCTGAACCTCCCCCCCACTATCTCTCTCTCTCTCTGTCTCTCTGAAAAAAAAAAAACAAAAAAAAACAAAAAACCAAAACAACAAAACAAAACAAACCGCACAGCAAATTGCAAACAATGAGTGTCTCCAGGGAGAAGAGTGGTATTGAAGTGGAGTGGGAGCATGAAGGGGGCTTTTGTTCTGCATAGACTGCTTATTTGATTTTTTTAAAAGAGCAAGAATCTACATATATATTACTTTTGCAATGTAAAAAAAGCAACTTTTAAAAGATTGGGAACTAAGAGTATATGAATAAATTATTCACAAAAGAAGAGAAACAGCCAATGAATAAATATATTAACATTAGTCAACCATACTTATATTTAAATAAATAGAACCAAAAATTATATTGCATTTGATTTTACATCAACTTAGAAAAGCTCAAAGGAGATAATACCCATTGTTGAATGATCAAAAGACACATAATGGTGATAATGTGTAAAAAAACCCACAGCAGTTGTGGGTGTGTGTGTGTGTGTGAGAAAGAGAAGCAAGATAAACAAAAATATTCGTTAACATTCTGCTTTTAGTATATGAGCAAATATTTGCTACAAGAATGTTCATTATAGCATTAAAGGATTGGGAATATTGTGTGTTTGACAATAGACTGCATAAATTGTGACACCTTTAAGTAATGTGATCTGCAATAATTAAAAGGCGTAGAGAAATGTGTTGTCATAGAAGGAGATGTAGATAGCTTCACTATTTTTTTTTTTTGCATAAAATACAGGTAAAAATACCATAGGTATTGTATGATATCATTTTTGAATTAATTTAAAATCAAGAAGAGTGTACACCAAAATATTATAATAAATATAAAAAAATCTATATCTATAATGACATAGAATTTGCCCTACCAGTTATTAAAATATATTATTAAATTAATTTATAAATATTTTCAAAGAGATTGTTTATGAGTGACAAAATTGCAGGTTTACTGTTTTCATTTGTGTGCTTATCTGTATTGTCTTGTTTTCTGTAATTGCTATATATTATTGTGTAGTTTAAAAAATAATAAAAGTTAATATTCTAAGAGTCTCAGGCCAGATAACTCAGAATACATTTTCATAAGTTGTTTTTATAATTCACAATATTTTCACCTATGTAGAAAAGCTGAACATGGTATCAGTTCTATTTTTGTTTAAAAGTTATCTTGATTTGCTAGGATGATAAACTTCCTCTCAACATAGTCTTCCTCATGGTTGTTTTGCCTCCTGGACTAGACAGAAAGAAAAGATACGGCAGCCCATGCAGAGCTTGCCCATTTGCTGAAGAGACTATTACCTGAGGGCAGCCATTCTCAGAGTAATTTTTTTAAAATATTTACTGATTATTTTTATTTTTATTATTTTTTTATTATGTTCAGTTAGCCACTATATAGTACATCATTAGTTTTTGATGTAGTGTTCCATGGTTCATTAGTTGCTTATAACACCCAGTGCTCATCACAACGGGTGCCCTCCTTAATACCCATCACCCTGTTACCCCCTCCCCCACCCCCTGTCCTTTCTGAAACCCTGTTTGTTTCCCAGGGTCCATAGTCTCTCATGGTTTATCTCCCTCTCTGATTTCTCCCCCTTCAGATATCCCTCCCTTCTGTGATGGTCCTCCATGCTATTGCCTATGTTCCGCATATGAGTGAAACCATATGATAATTGTCCTTCTCTGCTTGACTTACTTCATTTAGCATAATCCCCTCCAGTTCCATCCATGTCAATGCAAGTGGTGGGTATTCATCCTTTCTGGTGGCTGAGTAATATTCCATTGTGTGTGTGTGTATATATATATATATATATATATATATATACATATAGCCACATCTTCTTTATCCATTCACCTATTGAAGGGCATCTCCGCTTCTTCCATAGTTTGGTTATTGTGGACGTTGCTGCTATGAACTCTGGGGTGCATGTGCCCGTTCTTTTTACTACATCTGTATCTTTGGGGTAAATACCTAGTAGTGTAAATGTTTAAAATGGATCACAATCATCTGCAGGGCTTATTAAAACGTAACATGTAGGGACCCACCTCCAGAGTTCCTGATTTGGTACATTTTACTTGGGGATCTAAAAATATCCAGTTTTAATAAGTTTCCATGTAGTGCTGTTGCTGCTGATCTGGGGGCCACAGTCTAAGGACCACTGTGCCTGGGCATATGTAGGTTTCTCCTCTGATTTGGAGAGGACAGCCTCTTTGACAGCTTTTGCTCTCTTCAGGAGTATGGTGAATAAATAACACAGAGCATAACCAAACGTTGTCCCACTCCCTCCATGCTTTTCATCCCTTATTGCACCTTAGGAAAAAGGTTAATGGGGTAATAGAGTAATCAGATTTTTTAAAACTGTTGTACAAGATTTACATGTATCTTTAGATATTTCTGAGATAAAAATGTTATCAGCATGGATATCTAAATTATATGAGGTTACACAGGGCCACATTTCATTATATGAAATACACTGAATGTAAATTCTGATTTTGGCTATATGAATTTTATTTACTGTTAGTTTGTTTTTTGTTTCTAATACCTCTGTGTTCCTTGTTTGTTAATTTCTCCACTAAACTTAGATTTTTAAAAAAGATTTTGTTGTCATATTCATATGTGAGATCTGCCTATAACTTTCTTTTCTTACACAGTCTGGTGTTTGCTATGCAGGTTATACTAACCTGGGGGGGAATGAGTAGGGGTACAGTCTTTATATTTCCATTGTCTAGAACAAGTTTGGGGTTATCTGTTCTTTAAGAGTTTGGTGGAACTTGCCTGTAAAACCATCTCAACCTAGCATGCTTTTGAAGGGTAGGTTTTCTATGTTCTGCTTGAAATATTTTTAACTGCAACACAATTTTGTATTTCTTAAAGTGAATTTTGTTGAATTATGTTAAAATTCAAATCATAAAAGTAGAGCTCAACGAATTTATACAGAATTAACACAGCTATGTAACCACCACAGATTGAGAAATAGAATATTACCAGCATCCCACAAGCATACCTTATAATTTTTTTTTTAAGTGCCACCAGAATCCTGACTTCTGCCAACTGTTAAGTGAAAAGAAATAAGGACTTCTAAATAATAATGAAAAATAGCTGAATTTATTTGCTTGCCTGGTAAGCACCATTTAAGTACAAATCCACTTGCTCTTTGTACAGAAACTGAAAGAGCTTGATATAGATTTAAAAAGGAAAAAGTATTCAAAATTAGGCAACTTTTTAAGTTCAGGTTTCTGGGTAGCTTGGAAGGTGGACTGAAAACTTCTTGCCCAGTGGTCACCATCATGTTTCACTTTACTATTAACTGGAATCCAGGACTCAAACAAGCCCAGAGTGGGTTGTACAAAATTCCAGAGTACAGGGTTGCATAGACACACTTGTGTGTGCATTCTCAAAGTTGAACAAAAATTTTCTTTAAAACACTGTAGATGAATTTTAAACTTTGGGCAAGTGGAATCATGTACTATGTATTCTTTTGTGTTTGTTTCTTGTGCTCAATATTACATTTATAAAATTCATCCATGTTACTACATGAACAATATAGTTCATTCATTCTCATTACTGCATAGTATTCCCTCATTTGAATATATTATAATTTATTCATCCATTTCATCATTAATAGATATTTAGGTTCTAGTATTTGATTCTTACAAATAGTCTACTATGAAATTTCTAGAAGTATTTTTATAAACATACACACATCCTTTAGTTGGGCATATGCCCAGGAGCAGAATTTCTGAGTCACAGGGAATGCATAGGGCAACTTTAGTGGATACTGCCAATTTTTCATAGCAGTGGAACCAGTTTATAATTCCTCCAGCAGTACAGGAGTTCCACTTATTCCAGTTGCTTCCCATCTTTGTCATCACTTCCTATCATCAGTCTTTTAAATTTCTCAGTGAATATGTAGTGCTATTTCATTTTAATTTGCATTTCCCTTATTACAAGTAAAATTGAATTATTTTGAATATCTTCTCTTGTAAAATACTTGTTCAAATATTTTGTCCATTTTCTATCAGGTCTTTTTTTCCCTCAAAATTTATAGGCATATATAACTACGCACACGTACACACACATGCATATATACATATCACACGCACGCACACACACACATACACACATGTTCTTAGTCTGTGGTCTTGGTGGTTATATTTATACAAATATCTTCCATGCTGTGAGTTCCCTTTATATTCTTGTTTTCTATGACTTGTCTTATTCTTTTAATGGTGTCTTTTATTAAGCAGAAATCTATGAGGAATAAATTTTTAAAAAACTTAAATGATTCTGGGTCAATTTAAATTTTCCCTTTCTTCTGTTTGCCTTGGTAAGTTGTAATTTACCAGGAAATTATCCTTTTAATCTATTTTTTTTCTAATTTATTGGCATAAAGTTGCACTTACTACAACTTTATGATTTTTTTAAGATTCTACTGTACCTAGAGTTATGAATTCCTTTACTGTTCCTAATACTATTTAATCGTACCCATTCTGTTTTTCTTCCTTCATAAACAGTGTCACAGTTTTGTCTATTTAATAATACCAGATTTAAAAATTTTTCCATCGTGACATCTTAATTAATTTAGACTTCATTCCACATCATAAATATATTTTTAAAAATTCTCTAAATTTTATCTAGAATATAGAAGACTTGAAATTCTTTACTGAGTGATGTGTTTGTACGAGTTTAAGGACATTAGACAAAAAAAAATCCTGTAGGAAACAGGATACAGAATATTTATATGCCAAGTAGTATGCTCTGGCTTTTCATTTTAGGTTGTATACTTAATTTACAGACATTTTCTGAAATTCAGCCATTGTATTATATTTTGATCAGCTTTTCGTCTCGTAGATTTTACATGTGAGGCTGAAATATGCTAATACTGACAAGAAATGATATTACATAAAACAAATGATTGCTTATGAAATAGCTGAATAAACATGTTGGAGGCATTTAGGGCTTGATTTCCACAATAATTTTAGTTTAGTCTAAGTACAAGTAGGTATGAAAGCATTACAAGTAAAGTTTTTATTTGCTTCAGACATAAAGCTGTACAGGATCCCTGACCTCTGGTGGAGGTGTGTTTTTCACTTCATCTTGAATTGGATGTTGCTTTTTCTCACTCAGACCCAGAGCAGAATAGAAATCACTTACCACCACAGCAGGTCAGCTCCAAGTGGAGAGCGAGGAAGAGAGCACTTTGCAAAAAGAAAACAAGGCTATTTCTGGAAAATATGTTATTGGTGACAGCATTTTCCAGAGTATATTAGGAAAAGAGAAAGAAAAAACTCTTCAGATCTTTTAAATTAAGATGAGAAATCCATAGAACTCAACCCCTCTATAGTCTGCCTCCATCCAAAAAAGAAAAAAAAAAGTAAAAACAAAACAAAAAAACAACAGGAAACAGTTATTAAGGATTGTTCAAGTCTAGACTCTTGCCAATAAGGAGAAACTAAGAATTTTTTTTTTGCGATTAGTATAAAATATAAGATTTGAGGGAATGCCTGTGCCTCGTAAGATGGTGTAGAGTATTAGGACTCTTGGATACCAAAAAAGGATCAGTAAATTAAGGAGAACCAGATAACGGGATAGGGAAGGACGATCCAGAAGGATGAAGTCAGGAGCGTGGGTGTTAGTCATCCACACATGGCTAAGACAGAGTTAGCAAGCACGTTGCGTGTGTGCTAACATATGCTCGCCTGTATCCATAACAGGCATTGCTGATTGAACAGGGCATTTGTTTCCTGTTGAACTCCAGCATGCCTCAATAATCGTCCTGAGCTGTATCCTGCAGTTTGCCATTTCTAATCTACCTATGAGAGTTGGCCCATGCGAAGCAACTTTTTTGCTTTCTTGAGGTTAAGGGTTTCAACACTTAGGAGAGACTAAGAGTTAATAGCAAAATTATATCACATGTGCTTATTTGAAGCAGACTCCTCCTATTCTCATTTCACTGAACACATTCAGTCACTGTCAATCAATATCTGTCTTTGTAAAGTCTTACATTAAATAGCTTCTTCAGGGATTGTTGGAGGTGGATATCTGGATTAGGGTGAGCCTTCCTCACAATTGGGTAGATTCTGGTTCCTGTAGTCTGTATAGTATGCTGCCTTAAGAAGGCTTATTTCTGCTCTGTTGTGCAACCTTATGCATGAACTCTTCGGTATTTGTTTGCTTTGTTTCAGAATGACCTGTTTTCAGTCCTCTTACGCTTTGACTATGGTAAATTCTCCATTCTTGATTTTAACAAGAATGTATCAAAACACAATCATCACCCCAGTATCTTGGGGGCAGAAGGCCATGATAGGGCTGGAGCTTGAGATATGGGCTTTAGGCTTTGGACTGCCATAGGCAGTCCACTGGAGCAGGGTTGTGATTTGGTGAGGTGACTAGAACCAGGAGAAGAGGATGCATGAGACCTCATGTCTTAGGGCAGTGATTCTCAACCATAGAGAGCTCCTACAAAATACTAAATTGTGCTCTACCTTCCATCCTGAGATTTTGATTTAATTGGTTTTGGATAACTCCCAGGCCGAGATACGTTTTAGAAGCTCCCTAGGTATTTAATATGCATCTAACGTAGAAAACAATTGTCATAGGGGGTTAAGTTTTGTTTAAGTCAAGGCTGCATAACTGGCAGGTGACTGGTTATTAGGTGTTGTTTCCAAAAGTAGGCTCAGTGGCAGCCAGGAAAACCAGACAAGTCTGCATTGTCCCACAGGGAGCAAATGCTTCAGAATCAATTTGCTTCTAACAGCCCTTTAGCACATTAGCCCTGTTTTTCTACAGTGGGTAAATCCCCAGGGCTACTCCTGTTTCTTATTATGGAAGAGTCATGTTTTCTAGCTAAGGGTCACCCTTGGACTATCTTTTGGTATGGTACTTACAAGTGTGCTAAATTCCCCCCCCCCTCCACCAGTTTGTTTGTTTGTTTTTTCATTTGAGGGTATAGAATAACCTTCATTGATCCAGAAATATGTGATACTGCTCTAATCCTATAGATCTCTTATATGAACTGAAATGAAACTATAGATTAAAACAATATATTTATGGCAGCTGGAAGCGGAAATGAATAAAGATGCTAAGCAACTGGATATACTTTGTCAACAGAAATACTTTGTCAATAGAAATAGAAATTTAGATAGCATGGAAAGAACCATGAAAATAAAAAGACCTCCGTGACCATGAAAGTGTTGAATTTTCAATTATTCAGTGAATTTTTTTGTTCATATGGAGAGACTACCCACACATCTATCTATTTAAATTGTTTATTAAAATTTTATTCAATACTCTCAGCTGAGATTTCTCAGAGTAATTCAGTAATTCCTGCCTTTGAAAATAATCAAGTAAACCGTAGGAAATGTAACAATTTTGTTAAGATTTAAGAATTCAGATGCCGAATTCAAAATAAACTTGGACAATGCATTAATGCTTCAGTCTGTTCTCACCTCCCAGGAAATGTCTGCTCTAGACACGAACGGAAGCTGCATACATCATGCCAGCTCAGAAGAGAACAAAGGAATTTGTCGAGAGATAATGTCAGACTCTTTAGACATATTCCAATTGATTATTGCATTTGGAAGGTTTCTAGACATATGTTGATCTAAAGAAGGTGAGCTGAGGCTAATCCATAATTTATCAATTCCACTGACAAACTATGAAAAGCACATTTGTACATAACTGTGTAGGCTTTTTTGTGTGAGAAAATAGATCAGTAATTAGAGCTTATGGAAAAGGCCCTCTTCTGATGATGTAAGATTTTACCTTTGATTTGTTGCTGATATAACTAGATAATTTTTTTTTAATTTTCAAAGATCTATGCCTATGGAAAAAAAATCCTTAGGATTAATCTTTGATCCCCAACTGTTGGATTAATTCTAATTTGGATTATTGGGAAAATATATATTTTGATTATTGAAAATATATTTATGGAGACTAGTATCAGTAGAAGAAATAAAGAAACTTCTAATAGATGGGTTTTAAGTGCCATTTTCTTCCTGCTTTTGTGCTCTGTTACAAAGAGCTAAATTCCATGGTAACACAGCAGTATGTTAGTGTAACCATGAAGCACTTTATAATAGGCATTGCACATAATTGTCTATTGACAGCATTAGGTGCAACCTCATCAAAAACAGGAAGAAACAAGGTGCGTATGGAAACAGCTAAATTATTAAGACACTGATTTTAATTGTTTCTTATAAGTTGTTTCTTAGGTTGGAATGTGCACCTTTGGGGAAACAATGTGATATTTGAAGTTGTTACAGACAACTAAATTTCGTGACAGGAGAATTATGTGTATTTCTAAAACTCTGGTCAGTTGAGATGTTGTTTTATCACATTTGTTGTTATGTCTTCGTGGTTGGGGTTATTAATGTTGCTGCTCTTCTTGCAGACACATAGATTTCAGATACAGGCATCTTGACTCAGCCTTATATTCCTCCATTTCTTCTCTTTTCCTCGTTGCAAAGCGTTGACACAGCATGTTTAATCTCTCTAATTCATGGTTCCCAGTATAACACCCGCTCAGAAACCATTAGTGCTTCTACAGTGCATACTGAATTTTAAGTTAAATCTCTTTTGCTCTTACATGACAGTGGTATTACCAAAAAACCTTGCATTTTCAAATATTGCATCATAAAACCAACTGTTTAAATGAGTGTGTGGGGGATAGTGACACATGAGAGATGTAGTAAATACTACCAGACCAGCAATAACCAAATTATATTTTTTTCAGGAATTTCAATAATAAAGATCTTTAAAACAGCCATAATAATCTTTTGTGAAAAGTAAAAGTAATAAACTGCTTGATCAGAACTGCCCAAAATAAACTGAAAGGTCCCTGGAAAAATTCTGAAGAGCATGTAAGATCAGACAAGAATCAATAAATTCTGTACAATCAAAATGTGTGCTAGTGCTGTTTACAGCCTCCAGCAGGATCCAGAAGAAAGGATGCCAGCCGAGCATCCATTGACTGTGCACCAAGCAGGTGTGAGTTCCTGCACTGTTTACTCAATAGCGTTTTTCCACTGAGCAAGGTGCTTCTTCCCAATCACAGTAGTATTATATCCAGAAGCTGTTGGAATAGTGACAGTCTTGCTCCTTAATTATTCAATCATGTTCTTTCCAATTCATGTTACAAAAACTCACGCAGTAGGAGAAATACCTGTACAAATTCTTCAGTCTAGGAGGCAGGCGAGGACCCCACAATATGGGCTTAATCTGCTTGGCTGCTTGCGCAATAGATAAGATAGCGTAATGGTTATCTATCTATCTATCACGCTACCTCTGTTCAAATTCCAGCTCCTGTACTTGTGAGCTGTGCTCTCCAAGGCAAGTTATAGGCACCCTTTGTGCCTTGATTTCTTCATCTGTAAAATGGTGGTGATGTTGATACTATTACCCTTGTAACGTTATTGGGGAAATCAGACCAGAGTTATTAGATCTAAGTATGTGGAATATGGACCATACCCAGTATGCAGTTCTCAAACATTGGGGAGGGCTGTTCTACTCTCATGCATCTGCATGGCCATTTCTTAACAGAGGCCTCTTTGCTTTTGTTGTTTCCTCTGATAAGCATGCTATTTCACTCATGTTGTTTCATCCTGCTAAAACTTATCTACTCCCATTTCTGATACATGTCTTTTATGATCTTTTTAAATGGGTGGATTTTTCCTTTCCTTTCTGCTCTAGTGTACATCTTTTCCCCCGAGACTTAAGTTCTTAAGTTGAAGACCATTCAAGTGGTTGATTATATATGTATAATTTATACATATATTTATATCTGTGGTCACCGTTGTGTCAAAGCTGTCATTTGTGGCTCCCACAGGTGCTAGAGAATCCTGAAATCCAGGACTGTTCCTATATGCTTTGTGATTTTGCTAGATTAGACATGTGTGTTCCAGTTCGCAATGCGTGATTCTGTTTGTGGACAGGCTATGCAGTCTTTTACAAAGGATCTTTTAAACCCAAACCAGTCATCTGGGTGCATGTTAATGCCATGTTGATGCCATCATGGTACCCTCACTTGATGCTGCTTTGGATATGTTTTGCCGTCCTGTTGTCTAAAGTGAATGTAATGGCTGAGCCAAATCACTACGGAGGATGGTTTATAATACCTTTTATTTGAAAAAAAAATGCAGATGAAGGCTAAAAAATCCAAACCTCGCATCCTGCATGATGTTCAAAAGACAGACTATTTACTGATAGAGGGGATTTGGTAAAGGAGTCAGCTCCCCCATTCCAAGGAATATATATATATATTTATTTATTTCTAAATCCCCCTTTTTCCTACCTATAATAATCAGTTTTTAATTTATTAGTTTAAAATGCAGCAAACTTTCACATTCTATTTTGGCGTGATAAGAGACCAATCAGAGTAGAGAAGGATGAGAGATGCTTCCCTGTTTTGCACTGTAGTCATTTGATAAGGGCACTTCAGGGTTTACTCAGTTAAGAGGTAGTCAGGTGATTCCAGACCTGCTGGTGAATAACTATGAGATAGTATTTGGAAATATGTGTCTCTGTTTATCTCTGTAACCACAGGTATGTGCCTGGGGTTCCCAACAAATGGCTAATTATCTCTGCATTTTAAGTGTGCTGGCGTCTGGTACTGACAGCTCCAGAATGAGCAAGCTTCACTTTAGGACCCATCTGGACTCTTGGCCACTAGTGGTGGGTGATTCTAGTTATAGAAATCAGTTTCTCGGAGCCTGTGCAAACCTCCTGATTTTGTTTCAAATCGACTTTCTTTCCCATGACATCATTTTGAGATAGCAAAATAGTCAACCTTATTTTTCTTTATACTTGTGCAAACTATAAGCTGAATAACTTTTCTCAACGTACATTTGCGTTTTCTACAAATATCATTTTGAATAATATTAAAATCTGGTTATTAATTTTGTACAAGCACTTGATGCAATCTAAGGGGTTTAAAAATTGAAGGGAATTTTCTCTGCAGGAGATTTATTTTGCTGTAACTAGGGAGGCTGGGATTCAAATCAAGGCATTGAAGGTGTTGTTTAAAACCTGTTGAGGATGGTCATTACTTACAATTATGAATTTCAAATAGAGTTGATTCTTTCACAGAAACTTGTTTTTGTTGTAATAATTTCAAATCTAAACAGTATTACTATTTAGACTTGTGTAGGATTTGCTCTGTAAGCATATGATTTTTATAATTGTTGACATAGTTATTTTATATGTGCATAATGGATCAATAGATCTAAATAATTTTAGCCAAGCAGAGCTGTATGTGCATGTATTTATATAAATTTAATAAAATATAATTTTTAAATTCATGGTTTTATTTATAATTATTTTGTGTAGTTCATGCATTTTATTTTATGGTAGCAGATGTTATATATATGTATATATATATCACATATATATATCACATATATATATATATGTAATACACACACACACATACACACACACATATATATTGAATCGATTTTCCATAGTCTGGTGCTTTTTATGCCTTTGAAGTTTTGGGAATTTAGTCTTTATTATGAGCTATACTCTAGAAACTATTAAGAAAATATAAGAAATTTTAAGAACAACTTATTTTTATCCTAGAGGTTTTCCTGTTGTATTTAAACTTTGCTTTTAATGCACATTCTTATTCTATTCTTTGTAGGAAATAGTGGTCTCCTATTAAGTTAATTGCTGTTGGTCTTACTAAAGGGATCCATCCTAAAATATGCCCATGGAGAGATGTCAAGAGACAGAGTGTCCTAAGAGTTGATCTTGATGTTTAGGTCTTCTCCCAGTGCTGTGGAAGAATGCATAGTTACAGAAAAGAAAAAAAAAATCAAGTTATTGGTGCCATGGAAAACAAGAACATTGGGGTGAATCTAAACTATCATCTGAAGGCCATGAATTGGAAGAAAAATCATGTAGTTGGAAGCTGCGGAGGTGAGGAGCATACTGGATTGTGGGATTCAAGGTGGGCTAGGACTGGTAGTTGAAGACAATGCCAGGGCATTAGAAGCTCGCTCTAGTGTGGCCTAGGTGCCCAACACAGTGCTGGGGGGACCTAGTCACTTTACCATATACAAGGAACGTGTGTGTGGTAAAGAAAATGATGGCTACCTTTGAACACAAGTTTAATTTAATTTTTGATGACTGTTTTTGATAGCAACTAACTTTTTATGGGTTTAATTACTGCCTCTATTCTTTTCCAAATAGTTACCAAAAGTCCACTTCTGTAGCCACAGAACCTGTCCCATTTCCAAATAACCAATGTAAAGATTTTCCCTCGGATATCATTTTGTTACCTCAAAATAACAGATTTGAATTTGTGTTTACTGTTTCCTCTGAATTGGATTTCCCTCGTAATATAATTTTGTTGTTATTTTGTTGGTGGCATCCGTAGACTCCATGTACGCTTTCTCAAAATGTTTAATTTCACTTTTATTTTTCCCCTTCCTTTAAACTTAGACCTTGAGTTAAGCTGGAAAGTTGATGTAAGCAAGACAAGGTTTAGTTGACTGGACATATTACCCACTTTATTTTTATATGCTTCTGACTTATGTACAGCGCTTATATGGACAAGAAGCAGCTGGGCCTAAGCCTCCTTCATTGCCCTGGGGGGGGTCTCCTATAATGATTTCTAGTGATTTTATATAGGAGACTGTACTTTTACTAAGAGTAGAGAGTCAGAGGGGCAACTCTATTGTTCTGAGCAATAGTCTGTGAGCATCAAAACAATGTGAACTATGTCCAATATGTTAGGCAAATATAAAAATGGGGAGTGTGATTTTATTAAATTACTACAAGTTATGGGCCATATTTTTTCAATTCTAAAAAATCCAATTTACTTTAATTTTAATGGTTCTGAAATTGGGAAGCATCTTTCAATTGATGTCAAAATATAATTGATGTCAAAAGAAGCCTACATGCCTTTGGGCAGTGAAATAAATTATGAAGTCATTGTCATTTCTGAGCTCGTAGTATCATGGCCAGGAATTAAAGGCACTGTTCATCTGACTGCTGTTTCATTAGACAGCCACGCAGGAAGAGTTATTTGCCTCAGTACCACCGGATCTGGTTGAATTTTACATTTGGATCTGTATGTGTTATTTAAAATGTCCTCAGGAAAAAAGTATACCCTTATGGAGCGTTGGAATGAAAAGTTACTATGAACCTAGGTGGTCACTTGTCTTTTGCCTTCCAGGATAATGCAAGACAATAGTATTGCCAAAACTCTTGGAATTGATCATAGACTTTTTAGAACTAGACAAGGTTTTGGGGACCAGTTTTTGAGTCCTGAGAACTATCATTCATTTAATTAAGAGCCATATAGGGGCACCTGGGTGGCACAGCGGTTAAGCTTCTGCCTTCGGCTCAGGGCGTGATCCCGGCGTTATGGGATCGAGCCCCACATCAGGTTCCTCCGCTGTGAGCCTGCTTCTTCCTCTCCCACTCCCCCTGCTTGTGTTCCCTCTCTCGCTGGCTCTCTCTATCTCTGTCAAATAAATAAATAAAATCTTTAAAAAAAAAAAAAAGCCATACAAAAACAGAGCAAGTAACTAAGAGTTTAACCATGTAGTGAATGGAGAAGAAACGCTAGGATTATCTGATGTGTTTCACAATTACACTGTTGCTCCTGAAAGGTGCCAAAGAGTTTAGGATCAGGTGCACTGGTAGTCTCTGTGATGCTATGCTGAACCTCTCTGATCAGCAGAATTTCTCCAAACAATCTTTAGACTTAGAATGTGTCATGACCGAGAGGCTAATATTGATGAACAATGTGTCATGGAATTTTGCAGATAAGTATATGCTATTGTTGGGTAGTTTTTAAATGTGTACATTTTAATAGAACATCTTTCCTCAAAATTCTCCTCCTAAATTGATACGCATTTAAAATCAATACTGCTTTAGGATTAAGGAAATTGTGGCAAACGAACGGTGTCATCGAAAAGATGGAGGCTGCCATGCAACCTCATGTGCATTACTCTTAGGAGTAACTTTTTACTCTAAATTATTTGTATTGGTATCCATTATCTTAGATACCTAGCAGGAACTTTATTGAGGGAAGAAGCCTGAGTACACTAGTGTATCCCTAATTTGCACAGAATAGGTGCTTGTACATTCTTGTTGGCTTAAAGAAATCAGGAGGAGGTGAAAGAGCAATAAAACAAGAGGCGAAGTAAGAACTCAAGTGAGATGCTGTGTCAGAAGCCAGGAAAAGTACTGGCCGGCCTCTCCTGACTCCCTTGATGATGATAGGCAAACCTCCACCATTTCCGCTTATCCAATATTCAGTCTTTCAGTCTCCATACATTAGGAAGTAATTGCTTTATGTTAACACTTACTTTTAAATGGGAATGCAAAAATAAACTAGATATAATCTGCCTAAGGGGAGGGTTTGTGTCAAATATGCGTGTATAATGAGAATATACCTGGTGCAATATGGACACACTGGAAATTATGAGTGTAAAGAGGAGTTCTAGCTTCCCCCATGCAAAATAACACTAAAAATGGTGCTGTGTTCAGAATGATGGCAAAGAATTTATTTTCATGCCTTCAAATAATGTCATTTTACTTTTTGAGAATTTTAATAAAAAATATGCATTTGTGTATCATGGATGTTCAGAAAAGTAGATGTTGCTGTTCAGATCCCTTCACTTTGATTAATTCTTGGTTTATTTGGATGCTTTGTCACAGAGTACAGCTAATAAAAGCATGAACATTTGTCTTTGAGCAAGTTTGATTTGAGGTGAAGAACATTAAACAACAGCCTATTGACAAGCAATTAAACACTACTTCTCCTAGCACTGCTGTGAATTATGGCGGTCCTAACTAATGGAAGCATCCTTATGTTTTAGAATTCCAATATAATCTAAGATGAGAAGAACCTTTAATTAGATTTTCAATAGAATCAGCGAAGACCCACTGCTCATCATCTTGACTGCTTATCTTCATCGACTGAGGCCAAAACAAAATAAAGATAAATAGCAAAATTCATTAACAATCCATTTACTTCAACTGCAACTTCCAATTGAATGGACATAACTCATGCCTCCTGCCGTGTCCGCAGGGAATATCACATGGCATTCCCCAGACAGAGCGCCGTGCCTCTTACCTTGAACTTTAGAGTAATTTAGTCGACTTTTCTGCACCACGGAGTAACCTCACTGAAGCAAAAAGAAAGAAGGCGGTTTTCTAATTCCATTTACACTTAAAATGTTTATTTGAAGAACAAGTAAAGAGAGGTACCAGGAGGAAATTGTGTGCCCTTTTCAGCATCAGAAAAGAAAGGCAATCCCCCAAATGTCTGACTTAAAAAGCCACAGGAGGAATTTGCATCATCCAAGATAATACTCTGGTCAGCCCGGAAAAACATTTACAAAAGAAAGTTGACTAGGATACTCTCCTGCAAATGAAGAAGCTATTTTTTTCACCATGTAGATTTGATGATACAAAAGCCATGAAATACAGGCACTCTGTGAGCTCTTATTGTCTATAAAATGTCCTCTGAGGAAGTGTTCAGCTAACATATTCCCTAGGACCAGTATTAGTGTGTTTAATTAGCAACCTCCTTCCAAGAAAGCTTTGTCACTCGTTCACAGGTCTGATTCCCACTTCCCATCCCCACCCTACATCCCAGTGCATCAGGACAGGTATTCTTATGTTTTGCATCGCATCACAGTTTGTGAAGTTTTAACAAGCGGCATTTGCTGTCAATTAAGGCAGTGTGTTTTTTCATATGTGGCAACCAATAAAGAACTGCTTTAAATTAGCTCACAAAGAAATGAATCCATTTTTTTAAAAAATCTGTTCCTTCGTTGCCTGTGCCTTTCACATAATTCCAGTTGCCATGCCCATTAAGTTTTTAAATCATATAAAATTTTGAGAGCAAAAAATTTCATTACAGTGTGATGCAGGTTAGCCACTTTGAAATGATACTTACACTCTCTAAATCGTACCTGGTCATCCAAGAAGAAACTAATAATAATTAGATAATAGACAGAAACCAGGTTGCTAAGGAAAGACAAAAGGAAATTAACTCTGTAATTAGGTAACCAACGTTTTTGTCTACATAATGCCAAAATAGCTAATTTAATATGTTGAATGAATTAGACTGGTTTTTATTATGTAAGCAAAACAAAGGGCTGATTCCCTGATGCTTTTGTTCTTCAGTTAGTTGTGGTGGCATTATATACACATACCTTAAATATGTTTCAGGCTGCTTTTTCTTTGTATCTCAGGCGACATTTCCTAATGAGTCTGCTAAAAGAGACAACAAATTTTCTCTTTAGCTATGAAGCAATTTCTATATTCAGAAAGAAGTTTGATCATTCTGGTTGAGTTTACCAGTAATGTTGGTCCACAAAATAGTCTGCATGGTGTTGGCCTATACATGTGTGTGTTTTTCTCACCAACATTGAGGTATTTTGCCCAGAGCAAATCCACTCTTTAAAAGTCTAATTAAATATATTTATACATTTTAGTCAAGAAGTGCTGACAGGATAGAAAAATAACAGAATTGTGGATCCAGGGCTTATCCTAAAAAATTTGTATCCCTTTTGATTCCATTGATTCCATTGCGCCCTCACTCGTGGTTTGTCTCTCAACTTTCTTTGGGATTTCTAAAGCTGTGCATGGAGCCTTCCCTTAGTTCTAAACAAAACAAAACAAAAACTCAGTCATTATTGCTTGAAGTATTGCTTCTCCCTCATTATCTCTGTTTTTCTGGGACGCCAATTAGGCATATGCTAGGCCTTCACGCATGTTCTCCTGGTGTCTTAACCTCTCTCTCTTACATTTTCAATCACTTTATCTCTCTTTGCTGCATTCTGAATATTTTTTTCTAGTTAATTAGTTCTTTTTTGCATCTGTATTGGTTGAAGCTGCTATTAAACCTATCCATTCAGGACTATTTTATATTTTCAGTTTTTATTTTTATCTAATAAATGTACATAAAAAAATCAAATGATTCTACAAACTGTGGAAAGTAGCAGTCCCTAGGGCCTCTCCCTTTGCATTTCCCTATTGTCAAGAACAATTATTTTTAACTTCTTATCTGATTATTTTGGCATTTCTCTGGTAGTTCCAAATAATAGGTTATAATGCATCCTTATCATTGGACAGTTCAGGGATTATTTATTGGCTTCGTATGATAAAAATGGAGAATTTAGCTATTAAAGGCTCCTTATGATGTAGGAACACAAATCCTTCAGTTGTGGGAAATATTCTCGAGTTAATTCTTTGACGATTACCTCCCCTCAGTTTACTCTGTTCTCTCTTTTAGAACTCCCATTGTGTAAAAGTTAAATCTCCTGGATTGGTTTTCTAATATATATATTTTTTATACTATTGTTTTTGCTAAGACATTTCTTTGACTCCATCTTTCAGCACTTCTATAATTTTCTTATTTTTGCTATATTTTTAATCACTGAGAGCTTCCTTTTATTGTCCTGAACATTCCTTTATGTTGCATTATATTCTTATTTTTGGGTTTATCATCTTTCCAGTTTACTAAAGGATATTAATTACTATGTTAATGAGTTTTCTTTCCTTGTATCCTCTCTGTTCCATCAGGGTCCTCCTTCCTGTGTGTTTGCTTCTATCTCTGCCTCTGTGTTAGAGGCTTTCCCAAGATGTGTGCTAATTTTTGGTTGTCCGCACATGGTTAAGGGTGGTGAAAGCCTCTGAGTGGTGTTGTCTGTAAGCTTCATTGGAAGGCCATGTGGTTGAGACTTTTGTTTCTGAAACTTATGATATCATAATCTTAGGTCTTTCATTTAAGGTTTTTAGATTTTCTAGATTTCTTTGGAAGGTAAAGGCCTAATTACCAGGAAGCATTCTGGGAGCCATGTAGGGTGAGAGGTGTAGGGTTTAGGGTGCAGAATGGTAAAGGAGTTTGGGAAAGGGGTGTCTCTTAGCAAATGGCATGTTTAAATTTACTTAATTTCTTAAATTTTTGTTTTGATTATATTTTTTTTAAAACACTGCCTTACCTTCAACTCTAATATCTCAAAATAAGAGACTCAGCAGTCTTAGAAATGAAAGCACCTGTGTGGAACAAGAAAGGAAATCTGGAGAATCTAATTAACTTCTTAATATATCTCAACAAATCCTCTTTTTCTTGTATCTCCAGCAACATCCCATTTCCATGGGTAACTGGCATAGCCAGCTTTTTTGAGCCTTTGGGAAATTCTGAAGTATGAAATCAGTTGAGTTCTCTGCTCTTCCCATTTCCAGTTTAGGTGTCAGCTTTCTTGGCTCATCTCCATCTGTTACTACTTGTCTAGAAATTTTCCAGCTTTTCTCAGATTTTCGAAAATCTTGATACCATTCCTTCTCCTGTTCTCCCTGGACTGAATGACCTTGTCAACAGGGTTTTGGAAGGGAGAGATATGTATTTACTTACAAATTTATTTGAAATTCTCAAGTAAATTTATTTTATTATATCTTTATCTTCTAGAAGGCCTATTTAACTTTCTTTTGTAAATATGTCTGGTCATTTTTTAGTGTTTTAATCTTTTATCATATTTATCAAATCATAAAATGATTTTCCTCATTTAACCATTTTCATTCTACTTCTTTTATATTCTGTTCTTTGGCAGTTCCAATATATGAAGTATTATAGACCTGATTCTGCTGTTGTTTCTCCTGCCTGTCAAATAAGCCTATATTTTCCCTATACATTTTGTAATTTTGTTGGTTTTATATTTCTTGGAATTTATCAGTAGGATTTATCTAAGGCCTACATGAGTGGATTCCTCCAGAGAGGACTGTGCTTGTTTTTCCTGATCCTCTGGGGCTGAGAAGCATTTGAAACTAAATTCTCTGCAGGAGGGCTTCTGGAAAACATAGGTATTACGAATAAGGCCTAGCTTGTGCTTATGAATTTTAAGGGAGATTTTTTTTCCCTCTCTCCACTTAGCATCAAAGTTTAAGATGGCAAATTTCCTTCCTGTCTTTTTCGGGAGGGGATAAATTATTTTTGTTTACTCTTATTCGGAGGATCGGATACTTTGGAGAACTCAGCTATAACGGAATATTTATTATGAATGCCCAAATTGCACTGGCTCTAGGTTTTGTCTTTTGTCCCTTATACCTTAAGAGGATACAAAAATCAAGTGCCATGTCACCTGCGTTAAGCAAATACTCTTGGAGTGAAGATAGCTTCAGTCTTCTATGTACCATTTAGATTCCCACTTTCATTTTATTTTAGGTGCTGATGAATATTTACTTTCTGTCTTATTGAAATTTTTAAAAGGATGCTTTTTATGATTTATTTACCATTGCAATTTACTTTCCATTGCAGGGTCAATCACAGTGTCTGACTCATTAACGTTACCTTGCCTTCACTCCTTTCTCCCAAGTGTCTGAGGTCTGGAGATTGCATTCTCTCCTCCTCTTCTTGTTATATCCTCGTCTTCTGGCAATCTCATTCATATCCATAGGTTCCTCTAACATCCTTGTTTTGAAGATTCCCAGATACATGGCTCTAGTTCAGATCTTTAAATGGAGCTCGAGAACCGTATCTCCTAATGTGTCCAGCACATCTCTATTAGTTCTCTTAATAATTCAAACAGAAGATTTTGTGTTGTTAATGTTTGCTGTTTTATATTTATTTTTTATTTTTCCCTAAAAATGGCTTCTCTTTCTGCCTTCTTTATCTTGATAATCTAACCAGGTGTAAAGCCAAGAGTCATTGTAGTCCTATTTGATTTTCCTACAGATCTTACTCAACTTATGATGGGGTTATGTCCCAATAAACACATCATAAGTTGAAAATAATCATAAGTCAAAAGTGCATTTAATATGCCTAATGTACTAAACATCATAGCTTAGCTTAACCTATCTTAAATGTGCTCAGAACACACATTGGCTTATAGTTGAGCAAAATCATCTAACACAAAATCAATTTTATAATAAAGTCTTGAATATCTCCAATAATTTATTGACTATTGTACTGGAAGTGAAAAACAGAATGGTTGTGTATGGGTACAGAATGGTTGTTAAGTGTTTTAGTTGTTTAGCCTCATGATCTTGTGGCTGACTGGGAGATACAGCTCACTGCCCAGCATCACTAGAGAGGATCATATTGAATATCGCTGGCCCCCAAAACGATCAAAATTCCAAATTTGAAATGCAGTTTCTACTGAATGTGTATCATTTTGCACCATTATAAAGTTGACAAATCCTAAGTCAAGCCATTGTTAACTTAGGGACCATCTGTACTTCCCTCAACAACACATTCAGTTACTCACTAAGTCCTGTTCATTCTCTCTTCTTACTGGCTCTTCTCTCCTTTTCATTTGTCTCCATTCCCTTGGCTACTCCTTGGAAAGCCAGTTATATTCTCTTGATTGGCTTTCCTTTTCTTATCTAAATTTCCACCATCTCTTCCTTCAATTTGATGACAGGTGATTATTTCTAAAGTGCAGACCTGATATCATTTCTTTGATTAAAGTCCTTTTTATGGCTCTCAATTGTCTTCAAAGAAAAATCCCAATTTTTTAGAATGATACTTAAAATCCTCTTCAATCTGACTACTTGAATTCTCAGCTCTAGCAATATTAAACTATTTACAGTTCTTCAAATCTACATGTCATTTTCATACACGTGCATGCTTCTGCATACTTCTACCTATACAACTTTTGGAAAACCTTCACAAGGTCCTTTCTCTCCTCTATAACACCACTCAGCAGTATGTACCTCTGTTGATTCACATGTTGAGTTTTATTATAACAGCTAAGTTTTTTCCTCACCAGCATACAAACGACTTGGACTATGCTTTTTTTTTTTTCCCCTTTATAATTCCCGTTTAAGTTCTTGACACAGAGCTGACACTCAATAAATTTTGAATTTATGAATGAATGAATTTATTGGAAAGTTTGGAACAGAACCATGTCTCCAGACTTCCTTTTCATTTTGCTTTTGCTGTGTAATCTGAACCAAATTTAATAAAAAAAGAATCATTTTTTGTAGAAATGCTTTTCATGTCCTAATAATTTTAAACTCTTTTGGAAACTTCTGATCTCACAATATCATAACCTCGGTGCTGGAAGAAAGCCTAGAGGGTATTTAAACCCCCTTCCAAGGAGGCTGTGAGTTTCTGCACAACTGCTCTAACATGTGTTTTTCCATACTGTATTTGAATAACTTCAGGGATTGTGAAAATCAGGATGCCATGGGGCCGAATCTTTCTATCTTTGGAGAATTATGACAAAAGAAAAGGTATCCTTTTATACCAAATTTAAATTTTTCTGTCTATAGGTTTCATACAGTGACCTTAGTAAAACCCAAGGGCAAAACAGGACATATTTAATACCTCCTCCATAAAAGAGGCCTTCACAAATTCGAAGATAGTTTATGCTCCCCACCCAAATCTTTTCTATCTCAGCTTGAAATATACAAAATGCTTTCAGGTGACATTTATAGGCTTCTCACTATGATTTCACCATCATCCTTCTTTTTCTATCTATAAGGAATCTCTATTAAAAGGAACTTGACGCTTCTAAGATTGTCTGATTTGAAAAGAATTGTTGGACCCTCACATTACTGTTTCTAAATATCTTGATGAAGCATTATTTTATGTATATTTATCCTCATTGCTATTTCCTTCTTATAAAGCTGATTATCTTCTTGTTATTAAAAAATTAAAATAACACAGAGTTGTAAGCATAATGCATATGTTCCATAACTCTACCTTTCAGGCATTATCATTTTTAACAATTTGGTATATAGGTTTTTCACAGTATTTTTAATATTCATATAATATACATATTATATATGCATATATATATATTTACCAAAATACTATAAAAATTAGATTATGCTATGTATATAGCATTTTATAACTTCTCTCATTTAACGTGATGTTAAATATACAACATTTGTTATATATTTTGGTTTATTTTGCATATCCATACTCATAACACTAGTTGATTCTATGTAAAAGCTGCAAAATATTCTACTCTTTAAATATATTGCCATTTATTTAACTAATTTATTGATGTTACTAATTACTGGAATCATAAACAATTCAAGAAAAGTTATTAGGCATTTGCAATATGCACAGTGTTATGCCAACCACTGGAGCTAGGAAGATGAATACAATAATCTCTGTCTCCAGGGAGTTCATGATCTAGTGTAATAGAGGAATGAATCCATAATCATAATACAGTGCTATCTCAAGAATAAACACAGACACACAGAGGAGGCAGGCACTTGGAGTACTCAGGTAGAAGTTGCATAAAGAAGGCAATACTCAGGTTGTATATTGAAACGTAAGTAAGACTTCATCATAGATGAAAGGTATTTCTTTTTTTTTTTAAACAAATGCTTCTCTCTTTTTTTTTTTAAAGATTTTATTCATTTATTTGACAGAGAGAGACAGCCAGAGAGAGAGGGAACACAAGCAGGATGAGTGGGAGAGGAAGAAGCAGGCTCTTAGCAGAGGAGCCTGATGTGGGGCTCGATCCCAGAATGCCGGGATCACGCCCTAAACCGAAGGCAGACACTTAACGACTGTGGCACCCAGGTGCCCCAGGAAAGGTATTTCTAGTTGCTGAGAGTAGCATATTTAAAGTCGTATTGCTATGCAAAATTATGGTGTATTTGAAGAACTGCAGGTAATTCAATGTGTTATACATGGCAGAACAATGTAAAAGATGACTGATGAAGTAGGTCAGGTATATCTAATGAGGGACCTCTTGTACCACAACTCCAACTTTAGATCTTATCCTACAGAGCCAGATTAGTTCAGTGGAGAGAGCTAGGGAAGATGTAATATGCAGCAGCAGTTCCAGATGGGAATATGTCTTCTTCAAGCAAAATTCTGCAAACAATGATGTTTTGCCTGGTTTGTCCTTCTTGGGCAGAGCAGATGACATTTGCCCCCTAACACTATCCCCTTGGGCCTGATCACTGCAGAGCCCTCCAGTTCTCCTTCCAACTGCATGAGAGTTATCTCTTGAAGCCAGAGACTATTCTGCCCAAGGTCATAGTGAAGGGGTGTTAGAAAAATTAATGCTCCACACCCCCAAGCATTTCTTAACCAATTACCAATGGGAGTTGGTCTATAAATCCCCTCATACTCTTGCCCCTAGTTTGGGCTAATTCTGAGGTGCATCTTCAGCACTAACATTGAGAGTTATCTAGCGGTATTAAGCCCCAGGGTCATAGAGGTAACTGACCTGACAGCACATCCTTTATTGCCCACCTTCCCTTTCCTGTTTCACTTCTCTGCTCCCACACCTAGGGTCCCCTTTCTAGGATCCCCTCCTAAATAAATCACTTTCACTTGAATCCTAGTCACAGGGTCTCTTTCTTAGGGAACTCAAACAAGGCATTTATCAATAAAATCTTGGCCCAAATAGTCTAGACTGTCTACCAGTTCAGTAACCTACATATTTATCTGGAACAATAACAAGAAAACCTTTTATTTGTTATTGTGTTCCAGGCTTGAAAATAAATGGCTTAATAGAAAATAACTGTTCCAGTCTTGGATAGTTTGATTTCAAGGGATAAAATCCCCCCAAAGAGGCTCAAGCAAAATAAGAGAATCTCAAGAAACCAAGTTTAGCTGGGCTATACTTAAACTGAAATCATCCAACATCTTTTCTTGCACTCTGTTTTATTTTGTGTCTGAGTTGTCTTTCATTTATTTTAGCACATTGTTTCCCTTTTCTTTGCTGTAGCTTGACTTCCAAAATGAGAATCTTAGAATTGGCACTCTGTTAATGCTGGTTTACACATAGTACTTGAATAAAATGGCACCCACTTTGGCCCCAAACATCCATGATATTATAGCTCTAGAGACCAAATCAATCTATTGGTTCCACTATATGTAACTAATGAATCATCGAACACTACATCAAAAACTAATGATGTACTATAGAGTGGCTAACTGAACATAATAAAAAAATTAATTTAGTTTAATAGTTTATTGAGGTCTAGTTAACACATGATGAAATGCACATATTTAAAAAGTGTAGTTTGATAAAATTGGATATATTTGTATGCCAATAAAACTATCACCATGATCAGAATGATGAATACATGCTTAACTGTTAACTCATATCCCTTCCTAGAGGAGAACCTAGCAACCTTTGTGACTTCAGCTGCAGCAACTTCTGGCTAGACATGTCTTCAAAGACAAGGGAAACAAAAGCAAAAATGAACTATTGGGACTTCATGAAGATAAAAAGCTTTTGCACAGCAAAGGAAATAGTCAACAAAACTAAAAGGCCACCTATAGAATGGGAGAAAATATTTGCAAATGTCTTATCAGATAAAGGGCTAGTATCCAAAATCTATAAAGATTTCATCACACTCAACACCCAAAAATCAAAAAATCCAGTCAAGAAATGGGCAGAAAACATGAACAGACGTTTCTCCAAAGAAGACATACAAATGGTCAACAGACATACAAAAAAATGCTCAACATTAATCCACATCAGAGAAATACAAATCAAAACCATAATGAAATACCAAAACCATAATGAAATGAATGAAATCACACCAGTCAGAATGGCTAAAGTTAATGACTCAGGAAACAACAGATGTTAATGAGAATGCAGAAAAAGGGGAACACTTTTACCCTGTTGGTGGGAATGTAAACTGGTTCAGCCACTCTGGAAAACAGTGTGGAGTTTCCTCAAAAAGTTAAAATAGAACTACCCTATAAAACAGCAATTGCTCTAATAAGTATTTATCCAAAGGCTACAAACATAATGATTTGAAGGGGCACATGCACCAAATATTTATAGCAGCAATGTCCACAATAGCCAAACTATGGAAAGAGCTGAGATGTCTTTCGACAGATGAATGGATAAAGAAGATGTGGAATATATATACAATAGAATATTACTCAGGCTTCAAAAAGAATGAAATCTTGCATTTGCAGGGATGTGGTTTTAGCTAGAGGGTATTATGCTAAGTGAAATAAGATTTCACTGATACGTGGAATTTAAGAAACAAAACAGATGAATATAGTAGAAGGGAAGGAAAAATAAAATAAGATGAAAACAGAAAGGGAGGCAAACCATAAGAGACTCTTAACTATAGAAAACAAACTGAGGGTTGCTGGAGGGGAGAGGGTGGGGAAGATGGGGTAACTGGGTGATGGGCATTAAGGAAGGCACTTGGAGTAATGAGCACTGGGTGTTATATGCAACTGATCAGTCATTAAATTCTACCTCTGAAACTAATAATACAGTGTGTGTTAATTAAATTGGATTTAAATTAAAAATTTTTAAAAAGTTCCTCATATCCCTTTGTAATCTCTTGCTTCCAAACTTTGCCACCCCTAGTCCCTGTCCTTAGGCAACACCTGATCTATTCTTAGCATAGATGAGTTTGCATTTACTATAATTTTTAAGTGGAGTTATACAGTATATACTCTTTTTTGCCTAGATCTTTCATTCTGTGTATTTTGCTATTTACCCATATTATTATGTGCATCAATAGTTTATGTATTTTAATTGCTAAATAATATTGTATTTTATAGATATGCCATGATTTTTTTATTCATTCACATTTCAGCAGTTGGACATTTGGGACATTTGGATTGTTTCCAGTTTGGGATATTTAAAAGTAATGCTACTCTGCACATTCATGTACAAGTCTTTTTATGGGCATACATATGTTTAATTTGACTTGGGTAAATATGAGGAATGGAATTACTAGGTTATATGGTAGGTGTATGTTTAAGTTTTTAAGAAACGACCAAACTTTATTTCAATTTATTTAGTCGTAGCATTTAAAATTCCTATGTGTAGTATATGAATATTTCAGTTGTTTTATATTGATAACACTTGGTAAGTCAAGTGTTTTTAATTTTAGCCACTCAGGTGTGTGTAGTGCTGTCTCTTTGTGGTTTTAGTTTGCATTTCCCTAATTACTAATTTGCTGAGCAACAGTTTCTGTGCTTATTGCCATGCATGTATCTTCTTTGGAAAGGGTCTGTTCAAGGCTTTTGTCTATTTTTTTAAGTGGGGTTACTTGTTTTATTATTATTGAGTTTTTTATTTTTACAGTTTTTAGTATTAAGAAATAATCCACATAACATAAAATTCACCATATAAAATGTGTATTTTAGTGGTTTTTAGTATATTCACCACATTGTACAACTATTCCTACAATCTATTTCAGAACATTTCTTTCATCCCATAAAGGATCTCCATTCAATCACTCAATTTTTTCCTCATCCCATCTTTTGACACTCACTAATCTGCTTTCTATTTCTGTGGATTTACATACTCTAGACATTTTATATCTATGGAATCATTTGATATGTGACTTTTTTTCTGATTCCTTTTATTTAGCTTAATGTTTTCAAAGTTCATTCAAGTCATTGCATGTAATAGTCTTCCAGCCTTTTTTATGGCCGAATAATATTTGAGTTTTGAGAATTCTTTATAGTCTAGATTCACACTCTTTATTAGAGTCATGATTTGCACATATTTTATCCTCATCTGTGGCTTGTCTTTTCCTTCTTTTAACAGTATGTTTCAAAGATCAGAAATTCCTAATTTTAATGAAGTACAATTTATCATTTTTTCTTTTGTGGGTCATATTTTTGTTAGATTATCTAAGAACTCTGTTCCTAATGAATATAGTATTACAAACATTTTCTCCTGTGCTTTCTTCTAGAACTTTCATAATTTTAAGTTTTCCCTTTAGATACTTGAATCATTTTACATTTTCATGTGATGTGAGGATAGATTAAGGAATTTGTTTTGTTTTATGTATATGGATATTCAATTGTTCCAGCCCAATATTTTGAAAGATTGGTCTTTCTCCATTGTTATACTTTTGCTCCTTCCTTGAAAATCAATTGACTATTTATATATGTGTGTGACTCTATTTCTGGACTCTAAATGTCTGCCATTGATCTACTTGTCTTGACAAATTAGAGTTTTATCATGTCTGGCATCAGGTAAAATAAGTTCCTCAATTCTTTTTTTCAAAGGTGTTTTGACTATATACTATGTCCTTTGCCTTTCCATATGAATTTCAGAATTAGATCATCAAGTTCTAGAGATAAGTCTGTTAGAATTTTAATTGACACTGCATTAAATCTATGTATCAGTTTTGGGAGGACTGCCATCTTAAATTGCCTTCTAATTTGTGAACGTGTATATCTTTCCATTAGGTCTTCTTTTATTTTGTCATCATATATTGAGTTCATGTAAAATTCTTACACAGTTTAGTTATATATATCCAAAACTAATTCATATTTCTTGATGTTATTATAAATACTATTTCAAAATTTCTAACTCCAAATGGTCATTACTAGTATATGGAAATAAATTTTTTATACACTGATCTTATATTCTGAAAGCTTGCTAAATTCATTTACTGTTCTAGTCACTTTTTTAAAGACTGCATCAGGTTTTCTACATATATGATCGTGTCACCTGTGAATAGTATACGTTTGATAGGATTTTAAACTGAACATCCAATTCAGATGGTTTAATACATTTATTCAACTACTTCTTCATGAGTAAGCGTTGTTATTTTGTCTCTCAAGGAATCTGTTCATCTGTTGCCAAATTCATTGGCTTAAAATACCTCATAGTATTCCTTTATTACTTTTAAATATTTACAGCATCTGTAATGATTTGATTTTATTGCTTTCTCTATTGTTTTTGTTTTCTATTTTTGTTGATTTCTGCTCTTACCTTCAATATTTCCTGTTTATGGTCTCTTCTTTTTCTAGTGGAAGGTGTGTAGTGAGGTCATTGATTTGAGACCTTTCTTCTCTTCTAATATAGACATTTCATGCTATAAATTTTCCTCTAATCACTGCTTAAGTTACATCCTACAAATTCTGATATGTTGTCTTTTCATTTTCATTCATTTTAAAGTACTTTATTTCCTTTTCGATTTATTCTTTGACCCATGTGTTATTTGGAAGTATGTTATTCAGTTTCCAAATATTTAGAAGTTTCCAGATGAATTTGTTATTTATGTCTAATTGTTCATTTTGGTCATAAAATAGAATTCTTTTTTTTAATAATAATATTTTTTTATTATATTATGTTAGTCACCATACAGTACATCCCTGGTTTTTGATGTAAAGTTCCATTTCATTAGCTGTGTATAACACCCAGTGCACCATGCAATATGTGCCCTCCTTACTACCCATCACCAGCCTATCTCATTCCCTACCCTCCTCCCCTCTGAAGCCCTCAGTTTGTTTCCCAGAGTCCATAGTCTCTCATGCTTGAGACTTGTGGACCAGCATATGCTCTATCTTGATATAATGTTCCGTTTTTCTTGGAAAAAAAAAAGTGTCATGTTGTTGTTAGAAGGAGTGTTAGCTAAAGGTAAATTAGGTGCAGGTGGTTGATAGTTTCAAGTATTCTGTTACTGCTTCTCTTACTCAGGTGGCTCCTATGGAACTCCCAGGATCCCATGCTCTCCAGCTCCCCATGGGATGAGTGGTCAAGGCAGCGGCAGCTGTGGCCTGCTTGCGCAGTTCTAGAAACTTCTTCTGACGCTCAGCACCCAGAAGCCACAGAGCTCACTCTGTGGGCTCCAACCGAACCCTATTTGCCCTCTTGGGAAACCACAGACTCCACCAACCCCGACCAGGCCCTCTGCTGTTCAAGAGAACATTTCCTAGGTGAAGGGAACAGCTCTCCTCCACAGGAGGCTGGCAGTTTGTCTGGGTCAGAAATAGCAAGCAATACCCTGAGGCTGTTACTGAGGAAAGAGACTCCGGTAACAGGCAGCAGTGGCCCCAGGGCCTGAATTCTAGACACTTCACTACTGCCCGAGGAACAACTGAGGAACAACTGGCCCTGAGGATATGGGTGAGTGCCTCTTATTTTATTAATTATTGATAGAGTGGTGTTGAANCGGTAACAGGCAGCAGTGGCCCCAGGGCCTGAATTCTAGACACTTCACTACTGCCCGAGGAACAACTGAGGAACAACTGGCCCTGAGGATATGGGTGAGTGCCTCTTATTTTATTAATTATTGATAGAGTGGTGTTGAAATCCTAGACTGTAAATGTGAGTTTGTTTCTCTTTGCACTTCTATCAGTTTTTTCTTCATATGTATTAAAGCTCTGTATTGAAAACATAAATATTTAGGATTATTATGCCTCTTAAGTTTACCTCTTTATTATTGTGAAATGATCCTCTTTATTCTTGGTGATATCTTATGCTCTAAAACCTACCTTGTTGTTTATGCACTAAACCGTTTTTGAGTAGTGTTAACATGGTGTTGAGTCAGGGTTCCTCACGGGTTCTCCTGAGTTCTCCAGAGAAACGAAACAGTAAATGACAAACTGTGTATGTATATAGGTGTGTGTGCGTATGTATAAGCATATGTATATATCTAAAACCTTATTGGTAACAATAATATATATATTTTAGAAGAGGTATTATAAAGAATGGTCTCATGCAGTTATGGAGGCTGGCAAGTGCTGGTATCTGCAGGGTGAGTCAGCAAGGTTGGAGATCCAGGAAAGCCCGCTGGCCTTGTCCAGTTAGAGTGTGAAGGCCTGAGAACCAGGGGAACTGATGGTGTGGTTCCAGTCCAAAGACTGACAGACTCTGTACCCAAGAAGAGCCAGTGTTTCAGTTCGAGTCCCAAGATAGGAAAAAGCTCATTTTCCAGTTCAAAAGCAGTCAGGCAGGAAGAATTCTCTCTTACTTAGAAAGGGTCAGCTTTTTTGTTCTATGCAGGCTGATGGGAAGAAACCCACTCACGTCAGGAATAGGCTATTTATATTTAATGTATTGACATGGTTTGGTTTAAATTTACATCCCAGGTTTTTAATTTGTTTCGTCTTCGTTTTTTCCCTTTTCCGCTTTGCCTGTTTTCTTTTGGATCAGTTAACTATTCTTTACGATTGCGTTCACCACCACCCCTTTTCTGGCTTATGTTCAGGGTTGCTTTAGGTTTTATAGTAATCCTCTTTAACTTTGAAGTCTGCCTTCAGGTGCTGGTGTACCTAACTCCAGGAGTAGTATAAGATCTGTACAATGGGATAATTGCATTTTCCCCTTCCAAGCTCTGCACTGTTATTGTCATACATTTTGCTTCCACATATATGATGAATCACACAGTACGTTGTTTTTCTATTTAAACAATTATATTTCAAGAGACTACAATAATTAAAAAAAAAACTTTCATGTTTATCCATGTAGCGACTATTTCATTTTTTTGTTTGTATACATACAGATTTTCTTTTGGTATTTCCTTCTTACTGAAGTATATCCTTTAACGTTTTTTATAGTGTGGATTTGCAGTAATGAATTCTTTCAGCTTTAATATATCTGAAAAAGTCTTTATTTCACCTTTGTTTTTGAAAAAACGTTTAACTGTTCCTATAGTCTAGATTGGCAGTTTTCCTGGTCTTTCAGTACTTCCAAGAGGTAGCTTTACTGTCTCTGGGTTGGATTATTTCCAATCAAAAGGCTCCTGTCATTCTAATCTTTGTTCTCTATACATAGTGTGTTTCCCCCCCTCCCCGCCTCCCCCACCCCCGACTGCTTTTAAGGTTTTCTTTTTATCAGTGGCTTTAAATAATTTGATTATGATTTGCTGTGATATAGTTTTCTTTTTGTTTCTTGCACCTGATGTTTGTTGAACTTCTTGGGTTTGTGAGTTTATAGTTTTTTTTTTTTTTATTT
>NC_048223.1:5061106-5202062 GCF_002007445.2 Ailuropoda melanoleuca | reverse complement strand
ACCCTCCTCCCCTCTGAAGCCATCAGTTTGTTTCCCAGAGTCCATAGTCTCTCATGCTTGAGACTTGTGGACCAGCATATGCTCTATCTTGATATAATGTTCCATTTTTCTTGGAAAAAAAAAAAGTGTCATGTTGTTGTTAGAGGGAGTGTTAGCTAAAGGTAAATTAGGTACACGTGGTTGATAGTTTCAAGTGTTCTGTTACTGGTTCTCTTACTCAGGTGGCTCCTATGGAACTCCCAGGATCCCATGTGCTCCAGCTCCCCATGGGATGAGTGGTCAAGGCAGCGGCAGCTGTGGCCTGCTTGCACAGTTCTAGAAACTTCTTCTGATGCTCAGCGCCCAGAAGCCACAGAGCTCACTCTGTGGGCTCCAACCGAACCCTATTTGCCCTCTTGGGAAACCACAGACTCCACCAACCCCGACCAGGCCCTCTGCTGTTCAAGGAGAACATTTCCTAGGTGAAGGGAACAGCTCTCCTCCACAGGAGGCTGGCAGTTTGTCTGGGTCAGAAATAGCAAGCAATACCCTGAGGCTGTTACTGAGGAAAGAGACTCAGGTAACCGGCAGCAGTGGTCCCCGGGCCTGAATTCTAGACACTTCACTACTGCACGAGGAACAACTGGCCCTGAGGATATGGGTGAGTGCCTCTTATTTTATTAATTATTGATAGAGTGGTGTTGAAATCCTAGACTGTAAATGTGAGTTTGTTTCTCTTTGCACTTCTATCAGTTTTTTCTTCATATGTATTAAAGCTCTGTATTGAAAACATAAATATTTAGGATTATTATGCCTCTTAAGTTTACCTCTTTATTATTGTGAAATGATCCTCTTTATTCTTGGTGATATCTTATGCTCTAAAACCTACCTTGTTGTTTATGTACTAAACCGTTTTTGAGTAGTGTTAACATGGTGTTGAGTCAGGGTTCCTCACGGGTTCTCCTGAGTTCTCCAGAGAAACGAAGCAGTAAATGACAAACTGTGTATGTATATAGGTGTGTGTGTGTATGTATAAGCATATGTATATATCTAAAACCTTATTGGTAATAATAATATATATATTTTAGAAGAGGTATTATAAAGAATGGTCTCATGCAGTTATGGAGGCTGGCAAGTGCTGGTACCTGCAGGGTGAGTCAGCAAGCTTGGAGACCCAGGAAAGCCCGCTGGCCTTGTCTAGTTAGAGTGTGAAGGCCTGAGAACCAGGGGAACCGATGGTGTGGTTCGAGTCCAAAGACTGACAGACTCTGTACCCAAGAAGAGCCAGTGTTTCAGTTCAAGTCCCAAGATAGAAAAAGCTCATTTTCCAGTTCAAAAGCAGTCAGGCAGGAAGAATTCTCTCTTACTTAGAAAGGGTCAGCTTTTTTGTTCTATGCAGGCTGATGGGAAGAAACCCACTCACGTCAGGAATAGGCTATTTATATTTAATGTATTGACATGGTTTGGTTTAAATTTACATCCCAGGTTTTTAATTTGTTTCGTCTTCGTTTTTTCCCTTTTCCGCTTTGCCTGTTTTCTTTTGGATCAGTTAACTATTCTTTACGATTGCGTTCACCACCACCCCTTTTCTGGCTTATGTTCAGGGTTGCTTTAGGTTTTATAGTAATCCTCTTTAACTTTGAAGTCTGCCTTCAGGTGCTGGTGTACCTAACTCCAGGAGTAGTATAAGATCTGTACAATGGGATAATTGCATTTTCCCCTTCCAAGCTCTGCACTGTTATTGTCATACATTTTGCTTCCACATATATGATGAATCACACAGTACGTTGTTTTTTTATTTAAACAATTATATTTCAAGAGACTACAATAATTAAAAAAAAAACTTTCATGTTTATCCATGTAGCGACTATTTCATTTTTTTGTTTGTATACATACAGATTTTCTTTTGGTATTTCCTTCTTACTGAAGTATATCCTTTAACGTTTTTTATAGTGTGGATTTGCAGTAATGAATTCTTTCAGCTTTAATATATCTGAAAAAGTCTTTATTTCACCTTTGTTTTTGAAAAAACGTTTAACTGTTCCTATAGTCTAGGTTGGCAGTTTTCCTGGTCTTTCAGTACTTCCAAGAGGTAGCTTTACTGTCTCTGGGTTGGATTATTTCCAATCAAAAGGCTCCTGTCATTCTAATCTTTGTTCTCTATACATAGTGTGTTTCCCCCCTCCCCGCCTCCCCCACCCCCGACTGCTTTTAAGGTTTTCTTTTTATCAGTGGCTTTAAATAATTTGATTATGATTTGCTGTGATATAGTTTTCTTTTTGTTTCTTGCACCTGATGTTTGTTGAACTTCTTGGGTTTGTGAGTTTATAGTTTTTTTTTTTTTTATTTAGATTCAATTAGCAAGCATACAGTACATCATTAGTTTCTGAGGTAGTGTTCAGTAATTCCTCAGTTGCATGTAACAGTGCTCATCACATCACGTGTCCTTCTTAATGCCTATCACCCAGTTACCCCATCCCCACACCCACCTCCCCTTCTGCAGCCCTCAGTTTGTTTCTCAGAGTCCAGAGTCTCTCGGTTTGTCTCCCTCTTTGATTTCTTCCCATTCTGTTTTCCGTCCATTCCCTATGATCCTCTGTGCTATTCTTATATTCCACATATGAGTGAAACCATATGATAATTGTCTTTTTCTGATTGGCTTCTCTCACTTGGCATAATACCCTCCAGTTCCATCTACATCAATGTAAATGGTAAGTATTCGTCCTTTCTGACGGCTGAGTAATATTCCATTGTGTACATATACATACACATGTATGTGTGTATATATACACCACATCTTCTTTATCCATTCATCTGTCAATGAACATCTTCCATAGTTTGGCTATTTCCATAGTTTGGCTATTATGGACATTGCTGCTATGAACATTGGGGTACAGGTGCCCCTTCGGATCATTTCATTTGCATCTTTGGGGTAAATACCTGTGGTGCAATTGCTGGGTCATAGGGTAGCTCTATTTTTAACTTGAGGAACCTCCATACTGTTTACCAGAGTGGCTGTGCTGGCTTTGCATTCCCACCAACAGTGTAAGAGGGTTGCCCTTTCTCTGCATCCTCACCAACATTTGTTGTTTCCTGACTTATTAATTTTAGCCATTCTGACTGGTGTGAGGTGATATCTCATTGTGGTTTTGATTTGTATTTCCCTGATGCCAAGTGATGTGGAGCATTTTTTCATGTGTCTGCTGGCTATTTGTATGTTGTCTTTGGAGAAATATCTGTTTATGTCTTCTGCCCATTTCTTGATTGGATTATTTGTTCCTTGGTGTTGAGCTTGATAAGTTCTTTATAGATCTTGGATACCAGCCCTTTATCTGAAATTTCATTTGCAAATATCTTCTCGCATTCCATAGGTTGCCTTTTAGTTTTGTTGACTGTTTCCTTTGCTGGGCAAAAGCTTTTTATCTTGATGAAGTCCCAGTGGTTCATTTTTGCTCTTGTTCTCCTTGTCTTTAGAGATGTATCTTGCAAGAGGTTGTTGTGGCTGAGGTGGAAGAGGTTACTGTCTGTGTTCTCCTCAAGGATTTTGATGGATTCCTGCCTCACATTTAGGTCTTTCATCCATTTGGGTCCACTTTGTGGATGGTATAAGAGAATGGTCCAGGTTCATTCTTCTGCATGTGGCTGTCCAATTTCCCCAACACCATTTGTTGAAGAGACTGTCTTTTTTTCCATTGGGTATTCTTTCCTGCTTTGTTGAAGATTAGTTGACCATAGAGTGAGGGTCCATTTCTGGGCTCTCTATTCTGTTCCATTGATCTGCGTGTCTGTTTTTGTGCCAGTGCCATACTGTCTTGATGATTATAGCTTTGTAATATGGCTTGAAGTCAGGCATTGTGATGCCCCCAGCTTTGGTTTTCTTTTTCAACATTCCCCTGCCTATTCATAGTCTTTTCTGGTTCCATGCAAATTTTAGGATTGTTTGTTCCAGCTGAGTTTATAGTTTTAATTAAGTTTGGAAAATTTGCCTATATTTTCTTCAAATATTTTTTCTCTTCTCTTCCTTTTGAGAACTCCCAATTACACAAACTTTAGGACCCTTTAAGTTGTCTCCCAGCTCATGCAAACAGTGTTCTTTTTTCTTTGTGGTCTTAATACTTAACAGTTTCTGCTGTTATATTTTAAGTTTACTAATCTTACATTCTACTATGCCCGATATGTCCTTAATCCTATCCTGGGTATTTTCATCTTAATATTTTAGTTTTTATTTCTAGAATTTAAATTGTGGATATATAAAATCTTCCATGCCTTTACTTAACATTTAAATCTTTCTGCTAGCTACTTAAGCACATGAAATCCATTTATAATTTTTATGTCCTTTTTGACTAATTCTATTATTTGTGTTGTTTCTGGGTCAATTTCAATTGATTAAATTTCTCCTTATGTATCATATTTTTCTGCTTCTTTGGATAGAAAATTTTAATTACATGTCAGATATTCATTGTGAATTTTATCTTGTTGGTTGGTGGATAATTTTGCAGTCCTATGAATATTTCTGAGTTTTTAACTAGGAGATATTTTAGTTACTTGAAAACAGTTTTTGGGCCTTGTTTTTAAGCTTTTCTAGGTAAGGGGAATTGTGTGGTCTAGGGTAAATTTCCCCCACTATTGAGGCAAAATCTTTCTGAATTCTCCATGAACTTTGATGTTTATGAATTATGAGGTCTTTGACTCTGGGAACAGGAACTATTCAAGAACCTATGTGAACTGTGGGTGCTGTGCCTGTTAACTCTTTCAGGTGTTTCCTTCTCTAGCTTCAGTAGTTTCCTCAAACACATGTGTTAATGGATATTAAGCTTCAGACTTCTGCAGATCTATGGAGAATCTTTGTGTAGCTTTCTCCTTTTAAGTACTCTGCTTTGTAAATGCTAGCTACCGTGGCCTCCCTAAGCTTCGTAAGCTCCTTGGAAAGTTTGAGGGTGCTCAGCCTAGGTTCCTCGCCCCTGTGATTGAGCTTAGAGACCCAGCAGGCAGGAATAAGGGGTGAGTGTAAGGCTCACTTCATTTGTTTTCCATTAATTAGGGATCATTGTCCTTTGTTGCCTGATGTCCAATATCTTAAAATTTTATAAAATATTTTTACCGTATTTTGAGTTGTTTCCGGTGGTTGGGTAGATCTGGTCCCTGTTACTTCCTTTTATCCAGGCATGGAATTAGTAGATTTTAAATACAGAACAGCACATTTGGATTCACTCGGTGTAGACAGCCTTTCCACCTAGCATATAGAGTAGTTTGTACAGTGGTGACAGGGGTATTGGGCAGAATGGGAATGTGTAGTTTGTGTACTTGTCTCTTCCAGGGTATTTAGCATAATAAATTGATCTGGACATGGAAATGACTTATAGGTCTTCTAAACTGATTAAATAAGCGTGATGAAATGAGATCTTTATTTAGATTACTGTACTGTTACCTGAAGCATATTTAGAACAACAACAAAAAGCTTACCAGCTAGCTGTATAGATATAGACAGATTTAGATATTGACAAAGTCAGGGGTCTGGAAATATTTCTCAATATCACATTTCAGGAATTGTGAAACTCCTTAGCTTGGAGAGCTTGAGAATTTCATTTGTTCTGGTTTAGGGTAAGTTTTTTGCTTATTGAATTATTCAGTTTCTCCTGATCATTTCTGTATGACTGTGACTCAGGATTCTCATCCCATGTTGAGCCTCACTAGAATTGTAACCCCTTTGCATCGGGACACTTATTAATAATTCATAGAAATTCCCATGATATATATATGTTCTGCGCATGCTCTCAAAATGCAGTTTGCAAATTCCATCCTAAAACTTAAAGAAGATTGTTTTACTACAACATTCTAAAATCTTCCAGCAATCACCTGAAATCTTGAGAATAACTTTTCCTGTTTATGCAGTCATGCAGTATTATATTCTAATTGACGGGTGGGAGCTGGAGGTGCTCCACACCACTGGCAGCAAGGAGAACTATCAGTCTGTACACCCTCATTATCAAGGTGGAACTCGCTAATACTTACCTTTATCTGATGGCAAGGAGTTCTGTGATGTAATTCTTTCTGTATAGTATGTCTTGCCTTTTATCATGAATTTAATGATGTCTGGCCAGGCACTAAATACTGTCAATAGCTCAGTGAAATATTCTACCTCATGAATGTCAGCTTTTACAAGGTTTCAGATATCCTGTGTCTTAAAAGCTCAGGAAGCTTTTACTTAATAATTTGGGTGCCTTTGGGGCAAATATGACAAATAAATGGTGGTGTTTTCATATAGTCCAGTTTGAAAATCTTTAAACTTTGCCTTTGCTTTTACATCTCTGCATGTTTACATTTATGTTTTTTTATGATGAAAGTTATATAAGAGAAAATATAAGAAAGACTGACATGTACTGATAATTTGCAGGCTCACAGGCTTTTTTTTTTTAATTAATGATTTTGTTATATACTTTATGTCAATGTGGTAAGAGAAGGCAAATAAGTATAATCTGGCCACCTATTGATGAATGTGGTTTTATTTTAACAAAGGATCATTGAAAATAATAAGACTGAAAACATTAGATAAACATTCAGGTTAAATTCAATTTTACTAAAAATGGATACTGCTCTCAAGGTGTATGCTGTGTGGGAGTTAAGCGCATAGATGAATTGTAGAGTAAGAACTGTTGTGTTCATGACATGTATAAAATAGTATATGTGATTGCAAGAAACTGTGAGATGAGTCAACCATAGTTTCCTTGGAAACAATGATGAATAAAATAACTCCTTACACTGAATTAAACTGAGGTAACAGAGCTAATGCATTATCTTCCACCCACATTTCCCTCTTTCTTCTAGGTCTTCCCAGTATGTTGTCTCCTGAGTTGTCAGTCTTCCCTACAGATTCTTATAAGTCAGCATTAATGACAGGATTTCAAATTGTAGAGTAGCCATTTCTTAATTCTTTATCAGCTTTGTTGATTTCATAACTAATTACTCTCCAATTTGTTTATTTTCCTGATATTGTACATATGTAGGTTTTATTTTCTGTTAAAAATACATCAGTATTAATAAGAGCACCTACCAGAATGAATATTCCTAATGATTGGTTTTCAAATGGCTTTTGCGCTTTACATGTCATTTTTGCCATACAAAGTTGGAGGATGTGTTAAAAATAAGCAGGGTAGGATCCCAAGAATGGTTCGTTAACGACCTAGATTGTTGGGTGGAATGAAGGCATACATATAAAGTACCTTGAAAGCTGTGACCAGACATGAAAGTAGTTGTGTGGAAAAAGTAACACAGTAAATAGTAGTCAGTTCATAAGTTTGCTATGTAAAAATGAACACAAATAAATGAGTTAAAGAATATTTATTGAGTGCTCACTTTGTACGTGTTTTTTTTTTTTTAAAGATTTTATTTATTTATTTGACAGAGATAGAGACAGCCAGCGAGAGAGGGAAAGCAGGGGGAGTGGGAGAGGAAGAAGCAGGCTCATAGCAGAGGAGCCTGATGTGGGGCTCGATCCCATAACGCCAGATCATGCCCTGAGCCGAAGGCAGACGCTTAATCGCTGTGCCACCCAGGAGCCCCACTTTGTACATGTTTTAACTCTATATGAAGTACATAGTATTATTACCCTCATTTTGCAGATAAGGAACCGAGGCACCAGAAGTTTAAATAACTTATCTAAAGTGACAGAGCTGTTAGTGGTAAAGCTGAGATAAACCGAGGTTTCCTAGCTCTAGAATTTACGTTCTTAACCTTTATGCTGTTATTATCAGATTACTGATGAGATTTCATAAAGTCAGGCTCAAAAGTTAAAAATACTAGGTTCTGTAGAAGAGAATGGTGTACACTGGTTAATACTGTTAGAGTATTTGCCATTTTCTACCTATTGGGTGTGTTTTCATGCCAACATCCATTCTCTTTTTACCTTTTCTTTCCCTCTCACATCCTGAATCATCAGGACCCAAAGAGGAAAAAATAATTCCATATATTTAAAAAATGGGGAATTTACAAATGTGGCATTTGAACAAGAAATGGAAGAGTTGACATGCCAGCCAGCAGAGAACGGGATGATAGCCCACTGGGAACAATAGGAGGCTCTAGCAATGGCTAGGCTAGGGGGAAAAAGGGAAGAGAAGATTTGAGCAGAGCCCAGGGAGCTCTGCACAAGCATTAGGAACAGGAAGCATGGAGGCCTATCTGATGGAGGGTGGATTCACCGAGGAGACCCAGCTGCTGCAGAGGAACCCACCCAGCCAGGGAAGGAGGGTATAAACACCCTGGCTTTACATACCCCTTCCCTGCCTCCTGCCCTCTGCTTTCTTTCCAAAATTTTCCATTGGCCAAAGTCTGCTGCAAGCCAGCTGTCTTAGGAACCTGGGAAAGGCAGCCTGGAGGCATCAGCTTGCCCCCAATTTAGAGTTCAGAGCAGGATGAGTATAGAGATGGTCTGAGCACAAGAGTCTCAGGACAGGCATATTTCCCTTCTGTTTTCTTAGTTTTCATTTGCCTTCATAATCCATTTTGACCGTGTTGGCTTCATCTGATAATGAGTTATGATGACAGTTTTATACTGTTTAAATGCGGCATTTGAACAAGAAATGGAAGAGTTGACATGCCAGCCAGCAGAGAATGGGATGATAGCCCACTGGGAACAATAGGAGGCTCTAGCAATGGCTAGGCTAGGGGGAAAAAGGGAAGAGAAGATTTGAGCAGAGCCCAGGGAGCTCTGCACAAGCATTAGGAACAGGAAGCATGGAGGCCTATCTGATGGAGGGTGGATTCACCGAGGAGACCCAGCTGCTGCAGAGGAACCCACCCAGCCAGGGAAGGAGGGTATAAACACCCTGGCTTTACATACCCCTTCCCTGCCTCCTGCCCTCTGCTTTCTTTCCAAAATTTTCCATTGGCCAAAGTCTGCTGCAAGGAACTTTTAGGAACCTGGGAAAGGCAGCCTGGAGGCATCAGCTTGCCCCCAATTTAGAGTTCAGAGCAGGATGAGTATAGAGATGGTCTGAGCACAAGAGTCTCAGGACAGGCATATTTCCCTTCTGTTTTCTTAGTTTTCATTTGCCTTCATAATCCATTTTGACCGTGTTGGCTTCATCTGATAATGAGTTATGATGACAGTTTTATACTGTTTAATGATGGTGCTTTGCTTTTTTCTTCTCCTGACAAGTTAAGTTAGACTTGGCTGCTGTCAACTCTGAAGAATCTGCCCTTTCTCTAGAATTCTTTAGTCCCAGGGTTGAGTATGATCCCTGGCACATAGGACTTATTCTTTAAAGAAATTAAATTGATTCCAGAGAGGCTCCTTAAAGAGTTAGTCGTCTACATGTAATGAATATGGTGAACAACCCCACTCTTTGGGGTACAAGCACGGGTTAGTTTTATTTTTCCAGTAACTGTCACTAACTGTGCCCAGTTAATAGAATCCTTTTCTCCTCAGAGTATCTGGTTCCATTTATGTTCTCTGATTCCAGAATTCTTCCAGGTTATAACATTAACCTATTCATTTTTCCCCAACTCTTCGTTTTGAAAATGTTCAAACCCATAGGTATTATATAGAATAGAAAGTATAAAGAAGTTTAAAGATCACCATGTACCTTGTACTTTATTATATATGCATACCAATTATATAAAAATAGACATAATTCCCTCTGTGTGTGTGTGTGTGTGTGTGTGTGTGTGTGTATTTGGCTTACTATTTAAAAGCAAAGTGTGAGCATTATGGCATTGTTTTCCTTATAAAATATAAAATGCATCTCTTAAGAATACCATGTACCATTATCACTCTAAAAAGTGGATAATTAATAATTACTTCTTAAAAATGTTACGGAACTGGGGAAATGTTAATGGAAATAGACATTTTTAAAAAATCCATAATACTGTCCAATATCCAGCCTGTATATAAATTTTCTCAGTTGGTCAAATAATTTCTTTTGGATATATAGTCAGAAACTATGTCCAAAAATGAATTATTTTTTTCTGCATGGTTGAATTATTACTTTGATAAAAATTAGATTCATTTATTTCTCTTTATAGTCAATTTTAAGACCTTTTTTATTCTTTTGACTTAATTGTATTTATTGAGTATTTAAAACCTTTACATGGTTATTTAAAAATTAAGAAATATCAAAAGATATACCCAGAGAAACCTCACTCCCATTCCTATTCCTTCTGATTTTTACTAACTTTCCATATGTAATCATTCTTTAGTTTATGGTTTATCTTGTGAGTGTAACTTTCTCTCTTCTTTTTTACACCAAAGGTAGAACTATGTATGTTATTCTGGATCTTGCTTTTTTGACTTGAAAATATAAACATAGTTTTTATATTCCTCTTTTTTTTTTTTTTAAACAAGAACAAACGTGTATTTTCTTACAGTCCTGGAGGCTGGAAGCCTGGAGTCAAGGAATCAGCAGGGCCTTGCTTCCTCTGAAGGATCTTGAGGAGAACCTCTTGCTTCCTTTTAGCTTCCGGTGGTTGCCAGCCATCCTTGGCATTTTTTGCCTTCTGGCTTCATCACTCCAGTCTCTTCCACTGTCTTCACATGGCTTTCTTCCTGCTATGTCTCTGCACAGCTGCCCCCCTCTTTTTTTTTATTTGACAGACAGAGAGAGAGAAAGAGGGCGCAAGCAGGGGAGCTGGAGAGGGAGAAGCGGGCTCCCTGCTCAGTGGGGCTTGATCCCAGGACCCTGGGATCGCGACCTGAGTGCTTAACCAACTGAGCCACCCAGGCAACCTGCACCACTGCTTTCTTATAAGGAAACCAGTCAGGTTGGATTTGGGGCCCATACTAATCCATGATGACCTTATCTGTTATCTAATTCTATCTGCAAAAAACTTATTCCCAAGTAAGTTCTCATTCTGAGGTTCCAGATAGACGCAACTTTTGGGTGACACTTTTCAACCCATAATAGTCTACTCTAGCCCAACAAAATTCACGTCCTTGGAAAACATATACACTTCATCACGTATCTCCAAAAGTCAATCTCTTCTAGCGTAACTCTAACTCTAAAATCTGATCTGTGCATAATCAACTCAAAAAAGCTCCAATTCTCATCTTTTAAGTCCTCTAAATCAGGTATGAGTGAGACCCTGGGTATGGTTCATTGTAAGGAAGTGCATGTTTGTGTTCACCCAAAATTCATGTTGAAATCCTAACTCCCAGTGTAATGGTATTTGGAGGTAGGACCGTTGGGAAGTAATTAGATGATGACAGTGGAACCCTCATGAATGGCATTAGTGCCCTTATAATAGGGCCCTCAGAGAGCTACCTCATCCCTTATGCCATACGAGGATAAAATGAGAAGTTGGCAATCTACAACCTGGGAGAGGGTCTCACCAGATGCCAGATCTATTAGCGCTTTGACTCTGGACTTTTTAGTCTCTGGAAACATGAGGAATAAATGTATGTTGTTTAAGCCACTTAGTCTGTGGTATTCTATCATAGTAGCCCAAACTGACTAAGACCTCCATCATGGGGCAGAATTCCTGTCCCATCTGTGGACCTACAAAACTAGAAAACAAGTTATCTGTTTCCAGAGTACAACGATGAGACAGGCTTAGGATAGACATTCCTATTCTGAAAGGGAGAAAATGGAAAGATTAGAAGGGGTTGTTGATATAAGGCAAGTTAACAACCCAGCAGGATAAATTCCATTAGGTTTTAGGGTCTGAGAGTAATTCTGTGTTGCTTGATGCTCTGTCCTCTAAGTCCGTAAGGTTGCGCCCCTCCACCCCCACCCCCATCCTGTGGTTTCAGCTCCACTCTCTCCGACCCCCTGCATCTCTGACTCCACTCCTGGAGTCATTGTTCCTTCATTTTGTCCATCTCTCTCTCCTCATTCATTTTTATGTCTGAGCAGTAGTTCATTGTGCAGATGAAGTATAGTTTATTTAACCAATCTCCTACGGATGGACATTTGGATTGCTTCCAATATTTTGCTATTACAAATAATGCTAGAGTGAATAACCTGGTTTATAAGGTATTTAACATTTATGGAGGTGTATTTTTAGGATAATTTCCTAGAACTGTGGGCTGAGTCCAGGGGCAAATGCATCGGTCGACATTATAGATATTTCTAAATTTTCTTCTATAGAAAGTGATACCATTCTGCAGTCCTACCAGCAATGTGTGAGAGTGGCCCCTCTTTCTACGTCCTTCCTAATGAGTATATTGTTTAGCTTTTATATTTTGGTTTTTATCTTTCATTTAGTATATTAGCTCTTTAGATATTAGCATTTTCAACAATATTAGTAATATTCAATTTAATATTTCCATTTTAACTTCAATCTCAGTGCTTCTCCATACCCTCACCCACTCCAAGACGGTTACAGCAGAGGTGCCAGTGGCTTGTGGTAAGATGGAGGTCATGTTATGCTCCCTCACACCCAACCTTCTTCACTCCTCTGAAGGTGGGGCGGGAAACAATGAGAGGAAAACAGATGTTACTTCCCCTGTAACAACTCCTGATAAGATGGCAGTCCCCCTCTATGTTACTTGTTACATATTGTCAATATGACAATGACTGACAGCTCTTTGGTTCTGTGAGACCAATATCCAAATGAAGGCTTTTACTGGGGTCCATTGTAGTTTCTTCCAAAGACCTGTGAAGGTCTCTTCTAGGACAACCTCTGCCTCTGGAGTAGATTATGAGGGTCCGGCTCATCCCTTTTTCCGTTTCCTTTCCTTTCCACGTATTGGATGTTGACTTTTATAGGCTCTTGCTCATAGATCTTTTTGTTCAGTGGTTGGTCCTCTCAAGCTAGAACCTGGCAGGGTGATTTGCATTTGACCACTTTTCACATGATTCATGGATATTCATATATTCTTGCCAAACAACATGGTTGAGATGCAGGCTGATGTCTACCCCTTCCCTAGCTCCTCAGCACTTATTCTCTCAGCTATAGTATCTCCTTCCAGCTCCTGCTCCGAAGCACCAGCAATTTCAGCAACTCTGTTAGTTCAGATGAGATGTAACTTTTAAACCAAAGACAGTTGCTATTTTCTGAGTTTTTGATGGGAGGCCAGATGGTCTATCCTCCAATCTTGTAGGTCAAGTTTGAAGTCCTTTCTTCTCCATGGCAGTCACTGGGAGGGCTTGGGAAGAAAAAGTTGCTACTCTTCGAAGTTTACTTACTCTCTTGCTCTCCAAGGCACCAGAAGAATGGGATTGTGGTGGCTGTACCGACGTCCTTATGTCAGTTCTGACCAGAGGTGGCCGACCATGGTGGTAGAGGGTCTTTCAAGTCAGAATATGTGCCCAGAGCATGTTTTTGTTTTTTTCTCAGTAGTAGACTTTAATAGTCAATTCTAGAAAATCCAGAAAAACCTTACCTGACCTTTTTACATGATTGAATTATACAGGCATTTATAAACTGGAAAAGAGACTCCCTAAAATGATGATATAAAATCTTACCACTGTTTAAAGGTTTTGGAAACTCCATAATGTACTAATCATCCATGAAGTAATCTCCTAAATTCTTTGGATATGAAGACTTGATGGTAATCAATTAAGCAGACAGTTATGAGGTGTTCAGGATTTTTATTTGAAGTCTACAAATTATAAGTTAGATTGGAATATAGAAAATACACTATATACCTTATTTTTGTTTTTCTTCACTTGTGTCCTACTGTTCAAATAACCAGTCATTATTAGTACATATTTCTAATGTTCTTGATAAACCCATAATTTGATGTTACTGTCTGCATTCTGTTAAACCTTACCTGTGTAGATAACATTTTTATATTGTACTTGAAGATTCTCCTTCCAGAAGAAAATAAAATTGGGTGCATTCAAGTCTTCACTTTATTTTAAACTTTGTTTTTATGGGAAAAAGTGAAGAAAATAGCTGTTAAACAATCATTCAAAAATGGCCTCGTATTGACAGCAACAAGATTTTATTTGTGATTCTTTTTTCATGAATGAAACATAGACTTTACAACAGACCAGAGAGAGAAGAGGCCACACATGCCTTAAAATATTTTTTCTAACTCACATGTAATACCTCATTCATATTTGGGTTGGAGCAAACTTGTTCTTCCTCAGCCACTTAAAAGTAACTTGTGTGCCAGCCTGGCCAAGAGCTGAAGCCAACTCTCAGTGCCACTGTGGGTAAGGCTTCCGGTACTAACACTGAGACTGTATATAAATGGATCCCCCAGTAATACTGGTTGCTTGGTTTTCTCTGCAATCTGTGTCTGTCTTCAATGCCAGGCCACCCAAGTGCTTCCTTAGAGAGCTTTGCCTTTTTATCCTTAAACTCCCACCCAGGACACTTTGAAAGACCACCCAGTACTGACTTTGATATTGAAGCATGACTGCAAAAGAAGTTGAGTACAGAACTGTACATGGACTGGGATTAATGTACTCTGGAGAGGGCACCTGGGTGGCTCATCCCTTAAGCGTCTGCCTTCGGCTCAGGTCATGATCCCAGGGTCCTGGGATCAAGCCCCGCAGCACCAGGCTTCCCGCTCAGCTGGGAGCCTGCTTCTCCCTCTCCCTATCCCTCTGCCTGCTGCTTTCCTTACTTGTGCTGGCTCTTTCTCTGTCAAATAAAAAAAAAAAAATCTTAAAAAAAAATACTCTGGAGAGATAGGTCCTTGAAGTTTAGAGAGCAGGAATAAGGCCTTATAGAAAACCAACCAAAGAGACTGAACAATGGCTGACACCAAGTTCAAAGGAGTCAGAATATTTGCTCATTAAATATTTATTGTCTATTTGAGCCTTTAGGTTTATCTTGGGAAGCCTATTTAAATTTCAAGAATTCAGATTATTTGGAAGTGTAAGGACTTAATATATTTTTTCCTAAAATGTTCACAATTGTTTTGGCAGTTAATTCGTTTATGACCTTTAACCCAGCTCAAAAAAGAACCGTAATTTTCGGTAAAATTACCTTAAGATAAATCTAGGTAGCCCCTAACATAATTATGGGGTTTTGTGGGCTTATTACCCTTTCTCCTACTACTTTTGAGCTAATTCACAGTATATGTATCTATTTTGTCTACCTTTATAGCTACCTTCCCCCCTCCCCGCCATCCCTTCCTCCCTACTGATCTATTTGTCAAATAGAAACTTGGAAAAATACTAGGTGTGTCGTTGATAAAGCCAGATGGTAGAATGAGCTTGAATTTGAAGCCAAATGGGCTCCTATTCTGCCTTCTCTTTGAATTGAATTTACTCGATCACAGGTAGGATAACTGGACAACTGTAGGTTTCCTCTGCAGGGGAAGAGTCTGTCCTGAGGGCATAACCACAAGACAGAAGAGACCCAGAAGTGAGCAGTTCCAATAACAGAGCATCAGTGAGGAAGAGAACCATGGCACCTGCAAAAAGATGTCTGTAACCCAACACTCTGCCCTTCCCAGTGGAAGACATCATCCTACGCACAGTCTCAGTGTGACACAGGACATGCCATCCACCAAAAATTAAAAAAATAAAAAATAATAATAATTATAATTATAATTTTGTTTTCCTTTATTGTGAAGTTTTCACTGGGAATGTTCCCAACCAAAGGTGATGTGTGGTCATATGACTGTACTTCACTAACGCAATATTAGTGGAAAGGATGTATGCCAGTTCGGGACCATGTTGTGCCTTCTTCACCATCTCTTTCCTTTTCAAGACTCTAATAAATGGTGGAACCACACTTGGAAGGAGTCTAGGTCCTTAAATCAGTAAATGTAGAACAGCTACCTTCCAGCTAGGACCAATGACATTTAACTGTTGTATGAGTGCAGCAGAAATTTCTGTTGTGCTTAGTCACTGAAAGTTGAAGGTTTGTTACAATATCTAGTGTTCCTCATTTATATAGTCACTACTCTGTTCTAGGATAGGAAGAAGAGGTAGGAAAAGGCTAAGGGTTCTTTCCTAATACCTCTAACAAGCTAGAAGTTCTTATTAAAGAGGCTGAAGCAGATATTAGAGGAGGAAAGACTATAGCTCCCCTTATAGAAAGTCCCCAAATGCCAAAGGGACTAAATTCTTTTAGCAGTTAAAGTTTAGCCCCTTGGATGCCAGAACAAATAAGCAGGTTGCTACATAAATCATCTTGGTAGTTGTCTCTATGGAGTAGTTTAAGGGAGTTCTAGCAGTTCTAAGAGTACTGTGAAGTCTTCTCAGGATTAAGCAATAGAATGAGTTGAAAAGTAAGAAATCTTTCCAGGGAATGATGAAGGTATTTGAGTCCTAAGCTGTAGCTGTTATCACTTGTTTTTACAAACTGATAAAGCATATAGACCTATGAAGGGAAGGAAACACTAGAATTGGAGGAATTTCTTTTCTTGATAAGATCTAGATACTAGTAATCCTTTTAGAGTCCTTGCTCCACTGATTTCATAAGGAATGAAACATTTGAAACATTATCATACTTGTCCTAGATATTATAAAAATGTAAAGTTTTTAGATAAGCAGGTGAGGTGATTGGTTCAGAGGACTTGAGCTCCTGAGTTGTGTGACAGTTTCAAGAAACACCAAAAAGAAGTTGCAGAGAATTTATCTTCAACCTACTTTCAGGCGTATTAATTTATTCATTTATTTATTAACTAACAAGTGTATGGTGAATACCTACTATGCCAAGGGCCTCTTTTAGGCACTGAGGTTACTGGAGAAAGAAGATAAAAATCTCTACTCCAACTGAGGTACATTCTAATGGGGGGAAAAAAAAAGAAATATATACATTCCAGCATATACCAGAAAATTATTAACAATATGGACACAAAGCAAGGCCTTCACTTTTTATAAATTTATAGAATATCTTGATTTATGTCACTGAGACAACTGTTCTATTTAAAAATGCAAACTCATGGATATTGCAGTAATGCTGGGCAGCCCACTTTTAATGCCAGAACTTTAAATGTCTTTTGTGGCTGTCTAGTATGGAGAGGAAATTAGAGCTGGTACATTTTCTTTCTTTTCTCTCTCTCTCTCTTTTTTAATGGGCTCTGAATTTCTTGCTTGAAGAAGTACTTATCTAGCAATAGCAAATGATTTCTTTATCATGTAGTCTTTTGAAATGTAAATGCAAAAAATGAAGGTCTCTCTGCTAAGAAGTCCAGGGATGACTCATTTATATTCTCTTGAATCACTTTTATACCTAAAGAGTTTTCAGGATAGTTATCTGACATCCATCACTAATGAAGAGGAGTGACAATTTTCAGGCTCCATTTGCTGCTCTCTAGCTGTGTGACCTTGGGAAAGTTACTGAAACTCTCTGAGTCATTTCCTTATCTGAAATATGGAAAAAATAATACCTAGCTCACTGGGTTATTGTGAGGATTAAATGAAGCCATATAAATAAATTTCCTGGCTTAACATTCCCTCAGGAAATGGCAGCTTCTATCATTATTACTACTAATTTTATTATCATACTTACTTCATATTTTAAAAGCAAGGTGAGTCATGCATGAAGTTCTCTTGATTCTTCATTTTTTTAGATCATAAATTAATGTCCCTGTTACTGATTCAAGGTCTAATGCTGAATGAGTAACAACAAATTTTCACCAAGGGACAAATCAATGCACTGGCTGGTTTCAAACAGCGTTTCTAAATGTCTCACTAAACCTCCACTTGCAGAAGAAAAGAAAATTCTTCACTAAGTCCTGTTGTGATTGAGACTTCAAATGAAGAAGGTCTCCATACAAGACCACCAAACTGGCAACATTACAATTCACTTGGTACCATTTACCATTTGTATATATGTCGACTGGACATGAATTGGTTGCTATTCTAGAAGCTGTAATTGGACCAACTCTCTCACAGTCTGGTTATCTGTGCTATAGACATTTCCAAGAAATTATGCTATGTCCACTCAAATTTTTAAACAAAAAATAATGAAGTCCTACCAAATGTGATTGTATTGCCTACAGTGTCTCTTGCTCTCAATCTTTTGTGGACATTCTGATTCAATAGTGGTATACTCCTTTTTTAAAATACAATAGGTAATAGGTACAGAAAATGATAGCATTGACTTTTGTAACTTTCTGCTTCTATGAATCAGGGATTTTTCTTCTTTTACTTTTTTCTGCCTCTTTCTTTTCTGGTGTCTCCCAGAAGACTCAAGAGATCTTATCAACTATAGACTCCTAGCACGTGGAAGCTAGAAAGGGTTTTAGAAGTCCTATGTTCTAATTTTCCTGTTTAAAAAACAAAAAAAACCCCTGAGGTTTGGGGCAGTAAAGAGACTCTTAAATTCATAAGGTGTGTGGCAAAGGGCCGTGCTATACAAATGGATGACAGAGTCTTCAAGAGTGCATATTGCATCATATACTTTGCATCATTGTCGGTCATAATAGTTTTAATAGCTAACATTTATTGATTATTCATTATTTTCTAGGCATTTTGCCAGATGCATTATAGCCATCATCCTATTTATACCTCCCAAACATCCTTGTCTCTCTTATTCACCATGGTATCTCCAGCACTTAGGAGAGTCCCTAAAAGAGTAAGTGTCAGTTTGCTGACAAAAAAAGTGAAGGAACAACCTTATCATATCCCCATTCTCCAGATGACACAGAGGCTTAAAAATGCTAAGTGATTTACATGGATTCATACAGGTAATTATTGACACTTCAGATGTGACTCCAGAATCCTAGTTTGTAACATTTTGAAGGGCTGCCTCTGGGTTTGTGGCCTAGGGGCTAGACCCTGCGGATAATATGCATTGTGGACATTTCCATGGACATTCTTGGATTTAGTTTCTTAGGACACATAGGATTCAGTGAGTTCTCCTGGCTTTCTCAAATGAAGTATGATGTGAGAAATGAAATGACCTCACAAACAGGTGGCATAACAATTGATTTGAAATATTCTGTTCTGTATAAAAACATCCCAGGGAAGAATTTGACCCATTAGGCTATTTGACTTGAAAAGAATGATAAACAAGGATTTGTTTTGCACCTCTTTGAGAATTAGGCTATTGGGAAAAATATATTTTATAAAGTTCAAATCCCCGGCATAATCACACTCTAGAAAGCTCCACCAAGTATACAAACATTCCAAGCTGACCTTTTTATTGTCTTGTAAGCGTGCGATGTTCATTTCTACCTGCCCCTAGGTTCTACTTTTTAACAGGGATTATCTCCTGACTCTTTTCCCCTTTTCCCTTTAGCATGTTTTATAAGGGCCTGTTTAGTTACTCCTCCCTTCATAAACCCTTTCTGAAATGCCTTCAGCCACGGGAATCTCTCCCTCTTCAGGACAATGGTAGCACTAACCATTGCCCATCTTTCACATTTGATCATAAGCTGATATGGAGATTTTATTTTCCTTTCTAGTCTTGAGGGCCATTCTGTACAAATGGATGGCAAATCTTCAAGAGTATTGTATCTTATACTTTGTATCATCATAGCTTAGTGTCTTATGTATGGGAATGATTCTTCTGATACTCATTGAAAGAAAATGCAGGAGCAATAGATAAAAAAGATTCTAACACTGTTACAAGAAGTATTTTTTTCTGCTTGAATTTGTTTTATAAATTATAAATCTTTAGCATGACAAGTTTTGAAATGTAGCCTTGCACCTCATAAAAAGAATCTACAAATGAATTTAATATATTTTTCCCCTTTTTATCTTTACCATTAGATGAGATATTTATGTGGTTTGGTGCTTAAAACTTGAAATTGAGTTCTGGCGTTCGTGCTCCCGGTTGACCTAATTTTTTTCTCACTCTTGATTTATGTCTCAATTTCCCACTCTGTTTTCATAAACAATAATAAATGTGGCCTTGGAGGAGATCCGTGAAATTTAATTTATGTTTTTGGAGGCCTTTGGGACATTTGTGTGAAAGTGTGTAAAATGCAAATTATCATCATGGATTCATACCTTCAATTTGCATGTGTTGTTCCTAGTGCAGTTTTGGAGGCTAGGAATATTTTCACCACTTTGTCCAAAAAAGATTCAACCAAATTTTTTTTTCCTCATGAGCAGGTTGGTCCACTGGTGTCATGCTAATCAGTTTTTCATTTTCTGGTCAATTTTTTTTTTTAATTAACCATAGCTGAAATGTTAATTATCAACATTGGTAAACTGTAGGCAACTCAGAACACTGTCACTTGCACAGGCGATGAAGTGGAAAATTCCCAGTGTCCTGAACCTTTTTACATTCCCCGTGAGTGACAGTCTCTAGCATTTTGGTTAAATCCCAGGCATGCTGTAAGCAGGGACAGCAGGAGCTTGCTTTTAAGACATCCCTAGGCTCAGCTTAACTAGTCAGGTAAAATCCTTCCCCCACCAGACTCAGGCTTGTCAGTTAGTAACTGGCATGGCTGGCAGTAGCTGCCAAGGAAAGCTCAATCTCTGTGTGTTGATTATTGCCCTTCTTTGAGCGAGAACCACGTAAAGGAATGCTTGGTAATTAGCTCAAGCCAAACAGGCTCAAGACCTGTCTGTCTTTATTATTATTAAAGACCAGGTTGATAATGAAGAAAGCTTTAGTAATTAGCATAGAAACGGGCAAGGTGTTTCTCTTCAAGTCCTTATTTATATGAAGAAAGCGTGACCAAATGAAAACTTACCATGTTAAAGAATAATATGAAAAGTTAAGGGAATTGTACCTTAATAGTCTGAGGGGGGTCATCTTTCAGAACACTGATACTATGAACTCTTTTCCCAAACTTCTTGAGATTTAGTGATATGGTACTAATCTCATATTTTAGAACTGGATTTCTGCCTGTTTAAAGAATAGGGAAAAAATAAAAACAAAAACCCCAACGTCCATTGAGTGTTATTCACAGTGCTATGCTCTTTATCAGACAGACATATTTAGTCTTCAAAACTGCCCACTGTCCAATCCAGGGCCATTTTACAAGTCGGGAAATGGGAAAAGAATTTTTCATAGTTCATGGGTTTTTGCAACCTTTATTTTTATCGTAAGTAGACATCTAAAGAACTGTTAAAATAAAGACAGAACTATGAAAATAAAGTGTATATATTATATAATACATTTATATATATTACTTTCCTTTATGTATAAAAGAAATCTTGGAAGAGGGAGCAAATAAATGATATGAGACAGATGTTAAACCCTTTGTCAAGGCAGATGAAGACAGGCAGAGAATGGTGAGGATGGAACATCGGAAATGAAAAGGGCAAAGGTCCCTTGGACTAATGAAGTCACAATAAGCTATTTTCAACAAAGTGTCTAACATGGTACATTTTGCAAATGTAGGGAATGTGTTGAGGAAAAGTGTTAAAATACTTCAAATATATATATATATATATATATATATATATTTAAAACTCATATTGAGAAAGGTTGAGTATTTTGCCAATAAATTTTAACATGTAATGCTAATATGACATACATAACTTCAGTAAAATCATAGGGATTCTTAAGTTCCATCTATGCCAGTCCCCTTGTCCATTAATGAATGAGCTAAGGAACACAGAAACTATGAATGTCTAAGACACACAGGTAGTTATCAGCACACTGGAACTAAAATGCAGATCTTTCAGTTTCCATCCTAAATTTTCTATAGTTCAGTCCTGTTTCCCATGACTTTTACAGCCCACCTTACTTGTTAAAAGGTCTTTAAATTTTCTTCTTTGCAGTTAACTGTGGAATAAAATCCCAGCATATGCTTCTTTTGCTGGTGTTGAAACATATGCGTAGGACCTATCTATTGTTATGGTTTTACTATAGGGCAGTAGGGAATAAGAAAAATAATGAAATATTGGAAAAATTACAAAGGTTTAGAAAAACTCAATTTGTATGATATTTGCTCACATATTTTAATTATACATAAAATGAAGCTGGCCCAGTCTAATGCCTTCTTCCTTGACTCTTTCTTCAGAATTGTCTTCCTTTATTTAAATTTCTCGAGGTGGAGCTCATCAAATTTCCCTACCCTTCAATCCTCCGTGTTTTCTCTGTTGTTTTAAAACCATTTCTTTCAAGATCCACAGCCATTTTCTTCATCTTCACCTAACTGTGATCCCTCATTTGTCTGCTTTTGACCTTTGGATTATTGGTCCTTTTTTGGTTTGTAGAATTAGACATCTGTAATTATTGCTAAAGTCTTCTAGCCTCTACCTAGTTGATGTTGCAAAACTACTTTATCTTCTGAGTAACTTCCCAAGTGAACATTGGTATATATGTGTTTTAAATATTAATCAGGAGACACTGTAATAAGAAGACTGGGCTACAGTTGACATGGCTACATTTTCCCTGGTCTACTAACTACGATCTGACCTTCCTTATGCCAATATCTTATTTGGTATTAGTATTCTATAAGTAACTTTCAGAACCATGATGCTACAGTCCTTTTAAGTAGGTGGTAAATAACTATAATATAGAGTTAATTATGTGCAAAATAAACCTATAGATTAATATACAAATTCTATATCCATTTTCTTTGACCAGTTTGTGGGAAAGTTTGATTCAAATTAGGTCAGGTTTATAGGTTTTATCTCTAAATAGACAAAATGAACTCTGCTTTGAGGCATGGCCTTAAATAATACTTCAGATGCCTGAACTGTGTCATAAAAGAGTATCAACTACAGATAGCCAACTCACAAAACTAACAATGTGAGTGTTAATTAGTATTTAAAAATTGGCTTTTAGAAAACAACTCAAATTACAGCAATGATAGGCTAATGGCCAGATCTTTTTGTAGAACTGTAACAGTGTTCAATTTTATATGATTGATAATGGATCTTAGAGTGAGTTTTTTGAGTGAATGAAGTCTGTTTTGTATCTCTTCTAGTTTTTTAGCTATGTGCTGAGCACTGAGTGAGGGTAGGTGATCATATCAGCAGGGCACAGTTGTTATTTTTAGCAGAAGATAAGTGGAGAGCACTCTAACATTTGAAATGCCAATTTGTTAGAAGAAGGAATGCAATGTTTTCTATAAGCCAGATAGGGACAAAATGGAAAAAAATGAGCCAAAAGAGCTGATGTAGGGTTTCCTTGAGTCCTGCCCAGTAGAGCTAGTTGGTGAGAAGAACTTAGTAGAAAGGAGCAACTGAAGTATTAAAAAAAACTCAGGGCTAAGTTGCCACCAGGGATGGAAATACATGTATCTAGAACAATGGAGTTAGCAGGAGAGAGGAATTCAGCAGGAATATCTTGAGGAGTCCTCAAATGTGGCCTAAAGAGAAAAAAAAAATCAGTTATAACCTCTTGGTGCAGAGTAGAAGCTAGCTTGCAATGGTACAATATTAGTCAGAAACTCCCTAGTTCCTTAACTCTCCCCTCTCACTTCCTGCTTCGACTCTGATATGTTAATACAGCACTGGCAAGGATGGCTGGGGAGGAGGAGAAGTCACCACACAGGGTCCAAATACTTTTTACCACCGTAATTGCTACTTTCCTCATCCAGACTTTTTCTCCTGCTTGGGCTATTGCAATAGTTTTTCCCCTGGTTTCCTTACTTGTGCCCTTGCTTCCTTCATTCTGTCCTTAACAAGCAGCCAGAGTGACTCTGTTAAATTGTAAATTAGATCGTGTCATCTCTGTGGTTATAATCTTGTAATGATTCCCATCTCAGAAGGAAAGCTGCAGGTCTGCAGTGACATAGAAGGCCAACATGATCTGGTATTTCTCATGTATTTCTCTGACCATCTTTTTCTTCTGCTATAGCTGTGTGACCTCCTCACTTTGTGTTAAAGCCTGGCATGCTCTTGCTTTGAGGCTGTTCCCACTTGCTGTTGTCCCTGCCCATATACTCTTCTCTCAGATATTCTCATCCCCATTCTCACCCCATTACACAAATATTACCTACTCAAGGAGAGCTTCCTTGGCTATTCAACTTAAAATTTCAATTTATATAAGATGCTTCCTATTTTTTCCCCCATTTTTTACCTATTTTTACTCATTTATCTTGTTTTTTTTGTTTGCTTGCACTACCAGGGCTTAATCAGCATCAAGGTAGGAATTTTCTTCTGTTTTGGTCACTGTTGAATCTCCATCATTTAGCATATTTGGGACATAGCAGAGCTTAATAAACATTTATAGAAGAAGGAGAGGAAAAAAGAAAGAAAGCAAGATAGGAAGGGAGAAAGGAAGGGAATAAAAAGTAAGAACTCTGGGGCGCCTGGGTGGCACACCGGTTAAGCGTCTGCCTTCGACTCGGGGCGTGATCCCGGCGTTATGGGATTGAGCCCCACATCAGGCTCCTCTGCTATGAGCCTGCTTCTTCCTCCCACTCCCCCTGCTTCTGTTCTCTCTCTCACTGGCTGTCTCTATCTCTGTCGAATAGATAAATAAAATCTTTAAAAAAAAAAAAAGTAAGAACTCTATATAGGATTTCATCCTAACGTGAGTATAGGAGAACATTTAATCTATTCATTAAAAATCAACTCGAGTTTTCTTCTGGTAAAGAATATCTTTTTTGGGGGGGAAAAGTCACCTGTAATTTTCTCTACAGTGTGTGTATTTTGGGTTGGACACAGTGAATATAACACATTTTGCAGTTGTTGCATGGGGGTGCAATCTAAATATCATGTCTGCTTGCCTGTACAAGATTGAATATTGACAAACTTATAAAAGGAATTTAACACATGCCAGGCTCTTCAGCATAAATTGTGAAAGGAACTTCTGTTTTGGAGGGAAATAATAAAAAGATTTTAGTCAAGACTCCCTGTAGAGTTTTTTTCAGGACCATTTGGAGAGGGGTATCTTTTTATTTTGGATGGGGCCATCTTTTGACACTGGTACGTACATTCCCCCAAAATGCCTGCAAAACAATCATGTTTTCCTTAGCTCTCTTTTTTAATTACTTCCAGTACACGGCTTATTTTTGGCAGTGGGCTTTGGCTATCTTTGTTGAAGATAAGGAAATTATAGACAGAGGTTTTATTTAGACTGTCACCCACACAGGTTATAACCTCAGGTAAATGACCAAGCTGGAAGGCTTGTGGAGTTAGGCTACTCTAAAAGCTTTTGCCAACCAGATTGTTAAGTTTCTTGTTATTTAGTAAGACAATACTGTTTTAGGGAGCCTGGGAACTACCTGCCCAGTTACTTTGAACAGAGCGGCACCGTCAGAAGCCACATATATAATTTCGTTTTAAATGATGGACTTTGCTGTCTGAAACTTTGTGAAATTTAAAACAATAAAAATAACTGTCAGTATCAAGTGCATCTGTATTCTAACATAAAAAAAATTTATTTTTCTCTCTGGTATACATTTCAGTGTATCTTTAAAATTGAGTTACACATCTTTCGTCTTCTTATATATAAAAGAAATAAACAGGCTTTACTTCTTCCAAGCTCTCCCTTTGAGTCAAAGTCATGTCTGGCATTCCATCGCTTTTCCTGGATGCATCATACCCTTGCTCACAGGCATTTGATTGCAAGAATGCTCGAACTGACATAAGCATACAAACTTCAGGGAGAAAAGCCTGAGCACTGAGAACAGAAAATTAGATTAGTGCTCTCTTTCAACCTTGACAGTGCTACTTTTGAGGAAGGATTGAAAATTCTTGGCTTAACCCCTCTTTTTGATTCATTTTGATTAAACCAGAACATTTTTATAGTGAAATGTTTATACATCACCTAGAGATGCTTTTTAAGACTGCTTTTTAAACTGGAAACTTGAATAGGAAAAGGATATCAACAAGAATGTTTACTTGCAAGTATAGGAGATAAAGGCAGATATTTGAGAGTATGATTTTCTTGTTCTCATAGTCACTTAAAAATAAAATTCTCATTGAAATGATGGAGAGACCTCATGTGAGGCTATTTAATTGTCACAGAAAACTGGCATTATAGGCAAATGTACTTTGTTTTCAGAAATTTGGAAACCAGAAATGCTAGTGGATTTAATTAGGATAGCTCTACTAATTTGAACCAGAGTTATGACAAGTTCTTTTAAGTTACTCAGCAGGACCACTGTATCATACCAATGATGTCAAGGGCTTGCGGTCCAGTCATAAAAATTGGCTAAGATCCTTAAATTGCCAAATAACGCAGCCTCAGAGGGACCATATTTCTCTGAAAGAGAGTGGTACAGGGATTTCAAAGGGTCAGAAATGAATGGAAGTAACTTAAAGAAGATCCCTGGTTTGGTATATGTGTCATTTTCCCCTCCCTTTCTCTCTAGTTAGTAGACAATTGATTGGCATTCCTAAAGTGCAAAAATGCTTTCAATAATGAGATTTTAAAATTAACTGCTGAGTGTGTTTATAGCCTTCTAGTAGTGTCAACATATGGCAAAGGTGAGTTCTGAGAAGAAGAGCCAAGTTTTGAAGTCCAGGGGACTTGGGGCCTGGACTGTTACCATTTGGCTTTCCCATTTAGTTTTCTATGCACAAATCCCCTGTTGACTTTGATGGGGCGCCTGGGTGGCTTAGTTGTTAAGCGTCTGCCTTGGGCTCAGGGCATGATCCCACCGTTCTGGGATCAAGCCCCACATCAGGCTCCTCCTCTGGGAGCCTGCTTCTTCCTCTCCCACTCCCCCTGCTTGTGTTCCCTCTCTCGCTGGCTGTCTCTCTCTCTCTGTCAAATAAATAAATAAAATCTTTAAAAGAAAATCCCCTGTTGACCTTGAATGAGACATATCTGAAATATATTGGGGAGAAATAGATGAGAACCAGGCAGTTGAATACTAATTTGGTCTCTGCCACTTATTACCTCCAGCTTTCTGGCTATTACCTCTAGCATTCAGTTGCAATGCCCTCTTCCTTGATTGGTGCTCTCCGTGCAGAGGGCCTAAGAACGAATTCCTTAATTTTTCAGCATCAGTGCAACGGAGGTGAAGAGAGTCAGATAATCATTTGAAGCTTCTTCAGTGCGATGCACTACTCAGCATGTCATTAACTGGAGATTGCAATCGGAAGAGTAAATGATACCCACATTTATGTACATATTTATCATTATCTGTGAATCTAGAGTTGGGCTGCTATCGCAGCGTGGTGGATTCAGAACCATTTATTAAATTGGCTTCGTATATTTTCATGGCCGTGAGTTTAAAGAATTCTATTTTTTTAAAGGATTTTCACAAACTGAAAATGATTTGCAGTCACATTAATGGCAAGAAGTAAATTGAAGACACTCAGGTGAAGAGTTTAACACAAGGAAGTGTTTGTTATACTTTAAGAGTTTAGAGTGCATTTGAAGTTAAGGTTTCTGTGTGTGCTTTTTGTCAGGTTTTGCTTCTATAATTAATTTTTAGAACATTTCTAGAGACTATTACTCTATTAATGTTTTTGTATGTTTTACTGACTGTCTAGGTAGCAAAGTCGGTAAGGTGTACGGACATTCCTGCTGGTTAGCATTGAGAGCCATGTTAAACAATTGGAAGACGTTGGTTTCATTTGGCACTGCTTTTAAACACTGCTGTATTTTGCTGCATGATCATGTTTAATTACCTCATGATATCAATTACTGCCTTTGTATCTATTGCTTAAATAACTATACCACTAATGTGGCCACACTCTTAAATAACTCTAACACTGTCAAATAGGCTGTCTCAAATCTGTGTTAGATAATCCAAAGAGCACATGACCATATAAATCTTAGGTGGTGTGTGTGTGTGTGTGTGCGCACGCACGTGTGTGCTTGCCTGTGTGTGTGTATGTATATCAGGTAGCTTGGGTGTCTTTAAGAAATAGGGTTATAGGTTTTGGGATAAGTGTGAAAAATCTATTCTATCAATTCACTTTAGTAATACCATGATTTCAGAATAGAAGATAGGAAGTCTTACTTGTGAGAGAAGAAATAATGATGTATTTATAGATAGTGGGCTCTCACAATCTGGGATTATCAAAAACAAGCAAAGATTGGGGGAAGAAAAAAAAAAAGGTACTGGAAGGTCAATTTGTCCCAAGAAGTCATGAAGCTCATTTTGGGGAAGAGAGGATAAAATGCTAGGGTTCTGCCTGAGGGGCTGGATTGTGCTTGGTGAAGAGAAATGTAATCTCCATGGCACCATTACGAGATCCTTTATACTCCTGCCCAAAGGAATGGGACTTACCATTTTTAACAAAGAGCCTATATACTCTTAAAAAACCAGGCTTTCTCCATGTGGGTAGGGGCAGCAGACAAAGCAGCAACAAGAACAGGAGAGGTGCAGGCAGCATGGATGACTCAATTAATGGGACTGGAAGAATAACAGGCGTAGAGGAGAGCACATGGGGTAGACCAGGACTCTTCAGGGGGAAGGAGGGCACCTGAGAGCTTTGAAGTCCTGGTGTTCTCAATTGAATAGTAATTTAAAGTGCAAATGTACCGAAATTAATATCTCTATTTTTTAATTCTCTTTTTTTCTCATGCTTTTGTGTTTCTCATCTCCTTAACCACACAAATACTTTTGATTGTTATGACTTGGGGAATCAAAGGTTAAAAGAATTACTATGGCCAGTATCTCATTTTTTCCCTTAATATTTCAAAGTTTCCAACTGAAAATCTGGTCAGTTTCAATAGTAATGCATTTTTTCCTGCTTCTGAAATTGAGAGCAATTTTTATGTAATTTTAACTTTTTCTCACCTTTATTCTACTGACTTAGACATTCACTAAAATGTTGACTAGAAATGATGACTGTGGTCAATTGTATCTCATTCTTAAATTGAAAGGGAATTCTTTTAAAATTTATTGTGTATGTTTGCTGAACTTTTTAAAAAATATGTCCTTTATAAAGTCAAGCAAGTTCCTTTCTATTCTTTATTTTTAACCTAAATGTATGATGGATTTTTTTTTTGCATCTAATTTTTCTGTATCTAGTGACATAGTATGTGTTTTTTCTCAGATGTGTTGACATAGATAAATTCATTGATCTATTTTTCTTATGTTAAATGATTTTGAATTCCCATGATAATCTCTACTTGTCAGAAATATAAACTGCTGTTTATTTTTGATAATAGCTTATTGAGAGTTTTTATATTTATATTAATAAGTAGGATTGGCTTATAATTTTGCTTTTATAAACTGTTTTCATACAGTTTTGAATCAGTTCCATACTAGCCACCTAAACTGAATTGGTAGAATTGTTTTTCTTGTATTTAGAAAATATTGTGTCAAAGGACTGTTTATTGAGAACACATAGCTGTATTTTATTTCCATTTTGAAAATATTTATCTTTTCACTGAAAAGATTAAATATAAATGATTATTAGAATTGGAATTGTGTATTAGGATTTATTTCTTCTATAATTTGTGGGACTTTTTAAAATCCTGATTCTCCTTAGGTTTATTTTTCCTTCTTTCTTAGTTTCTATTGGAAAAGTTGAATGTCCTTTACTATCTTTTCAATCTTTTATCTACCAGATTGGAAATTAGGTGTTTTTATCAGTGTATTTAACTGGAGGTTTTGATTAAAACACAAAAATAAAATATATATGTAATTGCAAAGGGAGGTGTTGGCCCAATATGCAAATTTTTAAAGGAAATCTTTTAAATTTTGTTTGAAAACTTAAAAAAAATGCCTACAATAAGGATGTTAAAAATGAGGATTTACAAAGAATATTTCTTTGGAAAGAGCAGTTAGTGTGCTGTGACTCCTATGCCCACCCCCAAGAGAGAATGGAGTGGAGAATTTAACTCCTACCTCAACCTAGTGAGAGGGCCCTTACCAGGACCATTGCAGCTTCATCTCTCCCCTTGCAGGATGGAGACATCTGTCTCCAGTTGGGGAAGAGTAGAGGACGAGAAAGGTGGGGCAGCTGGTGATCTGGTGGCAGAGAGAAGTCAATTCTTGTGGCAGTGAGTGTGTTGGAGGAAGAGGTATGGGTTTCCTTTGAACCTTATGCAGGCCATGTGGGCATGGAAGCTAGTGTGAGTGTTGTCTTAGATGCTCTCAGGTTGGTCTGACTAGAAGCATTGCATTTCTCAAGAAGTGGTTGAAATCAAATCACTGTGTTCTAGGGGCTGCCACATCAAGGGAACTAGAGGTTACCATAAGGGCTGGATTCTCTAAAGCAGCCACAGAAGTGTTTGTGACATTCACATTAGAAACAGTGCTGTTCAAATAAGAAAAGTCTTGTTATCCTCATCTGACCTCAAAACCCTCCTGGCAAGTGGTGGAGGAATCTGACACAGTTGACTCTCAGGGTAGGGAGATAAATCAGCAAGAACAAAGGAGATGCCTACTGCACTCCCTCCCTGAAGACTAGCAGAACCAGTGCAACATAGTCCAGCTGGAGGATGAAGGGAGAAGTAATACCTTTGAAAAGAGTTGGAGGATTTCATTATTAAATGGGATTAGGCGTTCTCCATATTAAATGAGACATGAAGGTTTCCATCACTTCTGTGAGATCAGAAAAGTCATGAAACCAGTGACCTCACAGGATAGATCTGTTTATGTCCCATGAATTCTCTTTGATTGTATGTTTTAAGTGTGCATGTCTGGGTATGTGTCTCTCTCCTCTCCTCTTGAACAATACTATATTAAAACTAATCATTGCTAACAAATTCTTTTAACTTTGCTGTGTAAAATTTTAGCATGATCCTATACTCATTTATTTTATAGCTTTTGAGCTTCCCCTTAAGACCACTTTATCCTCACCAATGTTGTACTAATATTCTAGGTCTTCTTCTAATGCTTTTATACTTAGTTTCTAATCTTTAGACTGTTGACCCTGGAAATTTTCCTGCATATAATATGTAGCAGAATGTTTAATGATGCATTTTTTATCTTTTAAGTAGATTACCAGTGGACTCCATCCCATTTATTTCAGAATTTATTATTTACCCAAAGATGTGTACTGCCACATTTATCATATATTTCAGTGTATGATTGGTCTGTTTCTAGATTCTTTATTCTCTCTTCTATTGCTACTTTGATACCATACCATTTTTACATGTCATTAAGATTTCTCCATGTTTCTTTGGGAATCCTGGCAGATTCCTTCTACCACATGAAATTTTAAATAATATTGTAAAGTTTTAGAAAGGTCTCATTGGGATTCTGACTGAAGATTTTATTAGGCTTATATACTAACTTTTCATATTTTTATATTTTTATTTAGGACAACAGGTCAGCTTTCCTTTAGGTCTTATTTTATGTACTTCATAGATTTTTTTTTTCATAGCTGCCTCACTTTTGTCATTGTTGTTTAATTCATTCCAAGAGTCTAGCTATTGCTCTTGCTATCAGATTTTCCATATGCATTTGGTAAAGGCTCTAGAAAGCAGTCTTTAGAATGTCTTTAGGGAGACCTAGGTCCAAATGTGCTTGAGGCACAGCCAAGAACAGGTGTAAGCCTCTTGTGAGGAATGTGGCAAGTGTTGAACCATTATGAGTCTACAGGGCAACCTCTCATTTATTCCTTCCATGAAGATTTACTGAGTGCTTATTATTAAGTGCCAGGCACTGGTCTAGAATACTGTAGTAGACAAAACAGATGACAACAACTACAACAAATCCCTTGGCTTTATTTAGTTTATATTTTAGTAGAAGCTATAGGTAATAGTCAAGTAAATTGTACACTGTGCTCTACAGGGCTAACAAGTAAGGAGAAAACTAAAGCAGGAAAGGGAGATAAGAAATGCTAGAATGGACTGAAGTTTCAGATAGGGTGCACCATTTCTAAAGAGGAGAAGAGCATTAAGAGAAGAGGCAAGACAGGTCATGGTCGGAGAGTCAGATCATATAGTGAGTTATAGGTCCTGGAAACAATGTTCACCTCACTCCGAGTGACATGGAAAGTCGCAGGAGAGTTTTTAGCAGAGTCATGAAATGATAGGACTTGGTTTAACTGTACTGTTTTGGCTCTGGGTTGAGAATAGACAAATGAGTGTTAGCTCTGACACGGGTAAGACATGAAAATGAGGGAACTATTTTGAAGGTAGAATAGGAAGATTTTGCTGACTCAATGAGCATGAGTATGAAAGAAAACATAGGAGTCAGGAATGACAGCATTGCTTTTGGTTTGAAAATCTGAAAAGATAGAGTAGCTATTGAGTTAGATGGTAAATACAGTGAAAGTAGATTTTGGCATGGACAGGGGGTAGGAGCTCAGTTTTGGACATGCTATTTAAGAGATAGCTATTAGAAATCAAGTAGATACTGAATTATTGGTTGTTGAGTGTGGATTTTAGGGACCATGAAAGGCAGATGTGGGAGCCATCAGAATATAGATAGTATTCAAAGCTATGAAATTGGAGATCGACCTACCAAGTGAGTATATATAGAATAGAGAAGAGAATCAGGGACTGAGACTTGGAGTACTTTAACATTTAGGGATCAGGGGGAAGAGAGTAAGCCAACAAAAAGATTGAGAAGAAAGTACTAGAAAGGGAGAAGAAAAACCAGCCAAATGTGTGTGCTAAGTGAGGCAGTGCATCAAAGCCGAGAGATTGATTGTGGCAAATGTTGTTGAAAAGTCAACTAGGATGAGAAATGGAATTGACCATCATCTTTGGCAACATGGAGTTTATTGATGACTTTGATAAGAGCAGTTTTGGTGAAATGGAGTGGGAATAGGAGAGACATGGGACACCACCTGGAAGAGGAAGCGGATAAATGGGGGTGGTTTGAGTTAGGAGAACTTAACACTAGGCTTACATTTTTAGGAGGATGAACCACTAGAGAGAAAAAAAAAGAAAACAAAAAACAAAAGCAAAACACAAACTGATGTTGTAGGAAACAGAGGAAGAGAATAGGTGGAGTGATGTCTTTAAATGAGAAGGAATTGCATTTAATTTACGAGTAAAACATTGGCGAAAGAATATGGACATCATTGCAGGCAGGTGAGTAGATGTAGCAGTAGGAGCTTGTGGAATTTTTCTTCTGATTGCTTTATTTTTTCATTGAAAGAGAAATTAGGGGGGCGCCTGGGTGGCTCAGTCTGTTAAGCATCTGCCTTCAGCTCAGGTCATGGTCCCAGGATCTTAGGATCCAGCCCCACCTTGCCAGGGAGCCTGCTTCTACCTCTCCCTCCACCCTCCCTGTGCTCGTGCTCTCTTGCTCTCTGAAATAAATAAATAAAGCCTTAAACAAATAATAAAAGAAAACGAAACTATGGCCATTAACTGAAAATAAATATGGGGAAAGGTATGTTGGAGGTTTGCAGACAGGAAAATGAATGAGTCACAGGAATAGGACTGTTTCAGCCCCAAGCTGTGGTTGGCATATAAGACATCTCTGATTGCCCAGCCCCCCAAACATTCCTCTTTTTTCTCCTTTGTTACAGTTCTCCAGTTTTTCATTGGACACATTATCTTAGGGAACACTGTGGCCTTCTTTGAAGCTGTGTATGGCTTTATCTAAATTTAGCCAATGAAATGAGATAGAAATGTTGCTTGTAATTTGGGGGAAATTCTCTGAGGAAGGAGGGGCTGAATTTTTTTCTCTCTTCCTGCTTTCTGTTGCTTGGATTGCAGAAGTGATGCCTGCAAGTTGAGTAGCCTAATTGGACCGTGAACTGATAGGCCCAGGTTTCTTAGCCGTCAGAGCCCAAGGCAAACTTATGTCCTAATTTATTATTTGAGGCACAACAGTAAAAGAGAAAGTGAGGCTAGGAAGGAAGGAAAGCAAATACAAAGTAGCGTGTTTCTGAGTAAATACAGCTGATTCCATGATCATGGGAAAATCCATGACAAACAGGATGGGAGTGATTACTGCCAGCTTCTTGCTATCTACTGTCCCTTATTGGTCAGACTTCTCACTTTGGGATGCCCACTCCTTCCCGCTGCTGGGTTGTCTTGCCTGGTCCTCCCAGGTGGTTGCTGGGGAAGCCAGAGTCTAAGCGTTTCAAGTCAAGAGAAACATGGGCAGTGGAACTGCAGGGGTGTATGCAGTCATTGGAGGCTGAGAGCCCATGGTGGGAGAAGATAAGTAGATCAGTAATGGTGACTAGGGCTCTGCTGTCATGAGGTTTTTGTGACTTGCTGCTGGGACTCTTCTGGCCAGTAACCAGGGCACAGAGCTATGGGGTCTTATTCTTATTTTGCTGTCATCAGCCTGGGAGATCATGGGGAAGTAACTTGAGTTTCCATTTCTTCATCTGTTTCAAGAGAAGGCTTTGGGGGGTAAATGCAAATAATTTGAAATAATGTTCAGTGTCATTCCTGTTACCTGTGATTCAAGAAGTTCAGGGACCTTCTAAATTCTTCTGAGTTATAGATTTATCTTACAGTGTGCTATTAATAAATACTTTGGAAAATAGCCATAAAATAGATATGATGCTAGATTCTAGATTCTAAATGTGGAGTGTTCTTACTGCAGTGGCAGTGAGTCTGATGACAATCAGATTGTGCAAGTTCATAAACCAAAATGCTGTAACACTGATCCGGAGGCCACAGTAGCCTGTTGATTAAATTTACTTCAACTCTGTCATTAAATGGGGAAAGGCATTTTAAAATATTCTGTTTTATAATTAGAAAAGTCTTTGTTTCCTTCTTTTTTTACTTTCTAATCTATTCTGAAGACTATAAATACATAGCTAAACTCTCTGTTTCCTGAATGGTTGAAGGTAGAAAGGAGAAGGAGGCAGTCCCACTTCTCTCTATAAAAATGGTATGTGCTAGATGAGTGGTAGAGAGTGTGGGATGGCTGGGTCACCTGGGGCTGGGCTGAGGAGAAAGGGGGCTAGAGTAGAATGGGGCCTTGAAGAAAGGACACTTGTCAGATAAGATAGCAGGTTGATAATGGTGTGACAGAACGATTTAAATCATTTCAGTAAGAGGAAGGAGAGATCTATTAATCTGGCTTGTGTGCTTTGGGTGTCAAAGGTTGATACCCTGTCAGTGTTGTTGTTGGTTCTCTTGGGAAAGATATTTTAGCTCTGGGTGAAGGGCTACTCTTGACTTATGGCTTGTAATATTCAAAGGTTTAGAAAGAAAACTGACCAATTAAAACAGAAAGGCTAACCAAGGTATATGTAGGCTGGCATATAAGGAGTTTCCATTTATCCTTATTAGTGGAATAGAATTATGATGTTTGGTTGAAAATGACAAGAAAGCCAAAATAAAAGTGGCTTAAGCAGGGAAGTTTATTTTCCTCTCACATAAAAGTCCAGAGGTTCAAGACTGACAGAGATATTATGGTCCATGATATTAGGGAGCTGGGGTCCTTCCATCTTGCTGTTTTGCCATGTGTAGCTGAAGACTGCATGGTCCAACATGGCTGCTCAGACTCTATCCCTAAAAATTATTCCAGACAATTGGAAAGGGAGTAGAAAAGGGGTGGGCCAGCTCCATTCCCTTTAAAGACATTTCCAAGAAAATATGCACAATATATGTGTCGACATGATTTTCCAGACTTAGTCATCTGGATGCACCTGGTTGAATGGTCATTCAGAAAGTATAATTTTTATTTGATGTTGCCATGTGCACAGCTAAAATTTGCAACACGATTAGGGAAGAAAGGAGCACAGACTTTGGGGGGATAATTTGCAGCCTCTGGCACAATCATCTGAGCCACTGGCATTTGGCTTTCTAAGTCCTTTGATAATTTTGAACAATATATTTGCATTGTAATTTTTTTCTCTGTCTCATTTGTTTAAGTGTAGTTGACAATCATATATTATTTTCAGATGTACAACATAGTGATTCAACAATTATATTTATTATGAAATGCTTACCACAGTAAGTGTAGTTACCCTCTGTCACCATACAGAGCTATTATAATATTGACTGTTTCCTTTGCTCTGCTTTTCATCCCTGTGATTTATGTATTTTATAACTGAAATTTTATACCTCCTACTGTCCTTCACCTACTTCTCTTATCTCCCCATCCCTCCCCTCTCACACCACCAGTTCTCTGTACTTACGAGTCTGTTTTTGCTCATTTTGTTTTGTTTTTCAGATTTCACAAATAACTGAAATCTTATGATATTAGTCTTTTTCTGTCTGACTTATTTCACTTAATATTATACCCTTTAGGTCCATGTTGTTGTGGATGGCAAAATTTCTTTTTTTTATGTTTGAGTAACATTCCATTGTATGTATGTACCACATCTTTATCCATTCATCAATCGATGGACACGTGAGCTGCTTTCAGATCTTGGCTGTTGTGAATAACACTGCAGTAAACATAGGGCTGCATAGTCTTTTCAAATTAGTGTTTACATTTTCTTTGGGTGAATACCCAGTAGTGGAATTACTGGATCATATGGATTTCTATTTTAAATTTGTTGAGGAGCCTCTATAATGTTTTCCACAGTGGTTGCACCAATTTACATTCTGTGTTGTGATTTTTAAAATGTAGATGGACGTTAGAATTTGTTTTTATTTCTTTTATTCCCTTAAAATACTTTATTTGAGCAGTGCAGAATTAAGATTACAATTTCATATAGATTCTTTATATTCAGTTTCTTCTGGAAATCTGAAAGTCATGGAATTGTTTCTCAGCAGTAGTCTCGCACTGTGATGATACCCAAGTTATGTTTTCAGATGAACATATGAAATGAAATTTAGTTATCACACTGCCAGGATTTTCTAAATTACTGTCTTCAAATTTTTTTAAGCATTTGTTTGTCAGCCGAGGAAAGAAAGTAAGTAGGACATATTCTCTGCCTCAAGAATTCTGCTTAGCTCAACAGGCACAGGATGCCCACAGTGTGTGTGGCACCCTGCTAGGCCCTGTGTTCAGGCATAACTAGGACGAGGTCCCTGTCTTTGGGGAGATCTCCCATGATGAGGGAGGTGGCAGCAAGCAAATCTGTAGATTTCTATGTGGGAATCTTGGGTGCAGAGGGATATATACAGGGAGTCAAGAGTGGAATGTAGGAAACTGTTGAACAGATAGGTACAATCTAATAAATACTTGAATAAGGTTATAGGTTAAATGAGGGAGTATCCAATAGTTTAAAAACATGAACTTTCTTCTTAGAAGAGGTAGAGTTTTTACTTCTTCCTCAGCTAGTATTATAATGTACAAGCGTAGCCATCTTTATCCTTGCCAATACTTTATCTTCGCTTGCATGGGTACTCGTGCCTCATGCGTTCTTAGAAACTGTCCTCCCACCTTCAGACCACCAGGAGGGAGGGGGCTTGATTTTAGTCCTATTACAATTCCGGGTTGGGCACATGACTCAGACTCTGATCAGTGAAGCCTGACCCCTGAGATTGGTATAGGGATGGCATCTCACCCAGGCAAAGCCAAAAAGACTTGAAGGAACGTTCATTTAACGATGTACAGGGGAGGTAGTTTTCTGCTCAGCTGAGAGGCTCAGGGTAGGTAAGTCTGAATTTGCTGGGTGGTCACCTTTTGAAGAAAATCTGCCTGACAGGGAAGTGAGCCAGGACAACGGTCAGGGGAGGAGAGCCAGGGACTGGGTCTGGAGACATGAGTGAATCCCTGGACCCAGCCATACCCAAAGCCAATTTTAGCCCTGTATTTTCACTTCCATTTGAGGGAAAACTTTTTTAGGACACTTAAACCAGTGTAAATTGGATTTCTGCAATGCATACAAAAGCTTTCTGACAAATAAATAGAGGTGCTAAGAATATAGTGAGTGAAATAACTAGCACCTGGTGTAGGGTTTAAGAATCCATAACTCTTCCTACTTTGATTCTTTATAGGAGGATCCCAAGCACTGTTCCTTATAAATAGGTTTTTCTACAAACCTAATGATTCTACGAAAATAGTTTATTGAAGATTGCTAATTATATCAATCTCTAATAATCTCTTGGGGCTATGTTTTGTTAAAATTTCTGAGAAATCTTGCAGAGGAACCTGGCAACAGTGTTTAAAACTAGGGTCCCTAATTTTGTTTGTCCGTAGACACCTCTTTTCCTCATAAACTTCTATTTTGAAAAATATAGTTGTAAAAATTCTGCTCCACAGTTTTACCTAGAGGACGATTCTCGGTCACAGGTCAGAGATAATATTTAGACAATATTAAAGCATTTTGTGGCTTCGGAGTTTGATTTCTAGATTGCTAAAAACAAAAAGGAAATCTCTCGTAATCACCTAGACAACCTTTCTTCATAAAGCCTAAGCCTTGTTAATATATTTTGCTGAACTTTGGGAATGAATGTCATAGCTGTTCAGATTTGTGACATATTACAGATGACTATTATTCTGGGTAATGAACATGGTGCTACATAAAGTCAGCTGGAAAGGTGAAATTCATCACAAAATTGTCTGAAAGATTCCAGTCAGACTTTGGCTTAACTCTGACACCAGAGTACTGAGCCACGTTTTTGAAAAATAGCATAATTTCTTTTACTATCATTGGAAAAATCTCTGTATTTTAAAACAATTTAATTATATTTTCAATTTACTTCACAGTAAGCCTGATACAAAGCAGGCATGAAGTAACTTTGGAATTCGAGCATTTGTTCTCATTTATATTCTTTTTCAATTATTTCCTACATATAAATAGTGCTTAAAAAAGAAAAAAAAACTAATAATTATAATCAACTATAAAGTAAGTGGGCCACATTGATTCTTTTGATAGTGAATTGTATAAAAGATTTCAGGTATGGTATAGGTAGGAGATTTGCAGGAAAGATTTAAAAGACTGTAAGCAATATGGTATCACATTATAGTTGAATTTATTGACAAACTCTTACTCAGACTCCTTCTGAATCGAAGTCTATTAAATGATCAGTTATAAAATGACTCAGGAAGCTGTAGGAGTTCCGTTATCAGTTCTAAGGGTCTGAGTGTGGTACCCATTGCCTTTGATTCATCAATGAGGCTTACCCTGACTACTCGAGATGGCCAAAACATCTCTCACTCTGATTCCTCTCACCCAGCTCCATTTTATTCTGATGGTATTTGTCATTATATGATATGCTACATAGCTTATGTGTTATTATTTTTTCTTGTCTAGAATACAAGCACTGTAAAGGCTTGGACATTTGTTTTTTTGTTCACTATTGTGTCTCAATTACCTAGAACAGTGCCATTGTAAGTGTTAAGAAATACTTCATGCTTGAGTGACTGAATGAACAGAGGCTACTATATAAATCCCTGTTCAATATTGCTTGTCCTCACAATTTCTAGAATCACCTGGCACAAATGTTGCCTTGTGCTTAAATCAGATTATGCTGGCAGAATAATGTGAGAGGGCCATGGATAGCTCCCCCTGGAATAGCTTCTTCAGCAATGCCTAAAATTAAGCCATTAATGGATGTTTTCTTCTTTTCTTCCTTCTCCTCCTTTATATATATATATATATAGGAAGGTGAGGTATTGTAAAATTCAGACATCTTTGGGAAGAGTGACACACTCCATGCCCAACAGCTTAATGAGATCACTAGCCATCATTTCTGCTGTTACCCCTTTGATCCAAGCCACATGTAGCTCCTTCCTGAATTAGTGGAGTAGCGTTCTAACCAGGCTCTCTGCTTCCACTGTTGTCCCTGGAAATTCTCTTAGCATAAAACTGGAATAATCCTAGGCTCCAGACCGCCAATGTCTCTTCATTTCTCCTTTCAAAGGCCTGAATCTCGCATGGCCTGTCCCAGGCTGTGTGACCTGAGACTGTGCCGCCTCCATTTCATCTCCACATTCCCCTCTGACTTCATCTCCTAAGCTTCCTCCTGCTCCCCACAGCCTCCTCACTGTCCTTCAGACACACCTTAGGAGGCCGGCATCATCTGTTACCTGCCTGCTCTTTACCCGCATAGCCTCATGACTAAGGGCTGGCCTCTCTGAAGATTTTATTTACGTGTTGCTTTCTCACTGAGACCCACCCACACTACCCATTTTAAAATTGTCACCTCCATTGCCTTTCTGAAAGCCCTTTTCCCTGCTCTACTTCCTAAATCTTTTCCATAGAACTTATCAACCTGAGGGGTGCCTGGGTGGCTCAGTCAGTTAAGCATCTGCCTTTGACTTAGGTCATGATCTCAGAGTCCTGGGATCAGGCCCCACATCAGCTGCTTCTCCCTCTCCTTTTGCCTCTCCACCCCCACTCAGGCTCACTCTCTCTCTCTCAAATAAATAAAGTCTTTAAAAAGAAAAAGAACTTATCAACTTCTAACATAGAGATTTCTTATTATGTTTAACATAAATTTTCTGTCTCCTCCTACCAGCATGGGGATTCCATGAGAGCAGAGAGCTTCATTAATTGAGGTATAGGCATACCCCAAATACTTAGCACAGTACCTGGCACATAGTAGATACTCAAGTCATATTTTTAGAATGAGAGGATATATAAGATTTCATTTGTGAAGGACAGGAAAATATTAGCAAATTATAGAAACCTTGGAAGCCTCGAAAAAATAGGCAATAACCGAGGAACAAATCGTAGAGGGTAAGGTGTTGTTATGGTACCTGGCCTGTCAGCAGACTCTCGGGCCAGTCTGGCTAGAAGCTAATTTGGATCCCAAGCTTGTAATATGATTATCTGATCATTTACTAACTTTATTTTACCAACTCCCCCATTATCTAGAAAGAAAATGGACTGTACTAGGCGTGGTCTCCTGCAAACTGCCATACTAAGGCATGTTTAGGACCTAGTGTTAATAGGCTTGTTCCCAATGGGAACTCTTTTAATTCCACTGTTTTGAAAACATTCAAATGTCCTTCAGCTACTACTGTGTGCTGATGACCTTTTTCTCCAAGTATAACCGTAAGACAACTGTGGAGAGATTATCAGAAGCTTTGCTGTATCAACACAATGCTATTGACTACTGACAAGCCTGACAAATAATTTGGGGCATGAACAGGCCTGCACCAGAGATTTAGAGAGAAATGCCAACCCTTAATTGACGTAACCAATCCCCATATTCTTACAGGAAACTCTACAGTAGGCAGTATTTTGCCCAGGGTTGTACTGATTAAGAGATAAGAAGAAAACTAAATTGAAAATCCTGTACTTTCTGGAGGCACTTTTGGGCACTTTTCCCACTTTTGGTGGCAACTGTATTTGGGCTTCTCTGAAAGACCCTTCTAAAACTATGCGAGAAATTTGTCCTGCAAATTATTGAAGGAGTCCACTGCTAAAGAATCTATTAGCAGTGGTCACTTCTGGAAATAGGCAGTTTTGGAGGAGGAAGACTTTGCATTTTATGCATACTTACACTGTTTGAATTTTTGTGGGGCAATTGGATTACTTAAAAAGTTGTCAACATATTTTATGGTAAATTCAATAGCTGGTATGTGCATCTTGAATCCCATGGGGGGAAAATTAACAAATCACACACACACACACACACAACAACATGAAACCAAAAGCTTTTTGTATTATGTAGTCTTATGTCCTGGATCCTAAGGAAAGGGTCAGGATAGGTTCTATATTAGTATATAGAGACGGTTCTCATCTCAAAAATGGGCTTCATCCTAAAATGTCGTCGTTTAGAATATGAGACACATTTTTTTCCTTTAGAATTAACTGCACAGGTAATCCAATTGCATTATAATTATGTATGTAACTTAAGAACAAACGTTTCTATAAAGAAACGTGCTGATAAGTCTTAAGTTCTTTTTTTTTTTTTTTTTTTTTTTTTTTTTTTTTTTTTTTTTTTTTTTTTTTAGATTTTTTATTTATTTATTTGACAGAGATAGAGACAGCCAGCGAGAGAGGGAACACAAGCAGGGAGAGCGGGAGAGGAAGACGCAGGCTCATAGCGGAGGAGCCTGATGTGGGGCTCGATCCCATTACGCCGGGATCACGCCCTGAGCTGAAGGCAGACGCTTAACCGCTGTGCCACCCAGGCGCCCCGATAAGTCTTAAGTTCTAAGCACATATCAACCATATTTCAATGAAAGGGAAGCATTTTGGAGTTCCACTGTGGAAAGCTAGGACTCCACCTGCTTCCCTTTATTCCTATTAGCAGGCTGGTGGGATCGTTTCTTCTCTGGCTCTCACTGCTGGAGGTAGGAAGGCTTCCAAGAGTTCAGTCTTTCCTGAGATGATGTTTTCTGGATCAGAGTGAAGAGCTCTGGCGTGGGCAGAGAATATCAGGTGGTATGAGAATTCCCGACAGAACTCAGTCCTGAGAATTTGAGAGGAATGAGAACCAGAGGCAGGGGCCTGAGGGACCCAGCAGGGTGCAGTGGCTGGGTGGAATTCACCTTTCTTGACCCTTCACTTCCTGTTTTCACCACTCTTCACCTTCTTGTGTTTGGCTGGGTAGGGAAGGAGAAACAGCAGTCCTAACAGTCCTCTACGACAGCAGGACACGTTTCTCTTGCTCTTTCCTTCCTCCTTTTTTTTTTTTTTTTTTTTTTTTTTGCTAGGATGAATAAACCAATGCCAGGATGTCAGGAGCACAGTGGAGTAAGAGCAGGGATCATGTGTGAGGAAATAGCTGAACAGGTTTTCTTCTCCCCTTCCTCATTTACTTCTGCCAGTTGCAGTTGCCAGCACAAAATTTGTATTCAGTATACTTAAGAGGGTCAGAGGAACATCAAAGATTACTCATGTTCTGTGCCTACAGGTGTGAGTAGCTTTGTCAGAGGGCCAAGACATGAACCAAGCAGTTCTCTTGTAGAAATCCTATTTCACATGCAAATAGAATCATACCAAAACAGAAATACATGATTGTAAGTTGAGATAATATAATTTTCATAGTTTTTTTATAGGCAGAAAACATCATGAAAAAAATCAAATTGTTCAAGAAATTATAAATATGAATAAATAAATGAGCCTGGGGGGAAAAGGACTTTGGCAAATGTTCCAATAGGCTTTTATCCTTAGCATAAAGCAATAGTTGTGGAGAAATTGATGAAAGTTCATTGCTTAAATGATGTAAAACTGGAGATGATCAAGATGAGATAATGTTTTTTTCCTATTTCATATTCTTTGAATTTCAGTGGAAATCGATTCCTTATGAGTTGGCTAGTATTGAAACATACTTTCCTCTTTTTATTTTGGGTATTGTTACTTTTAAATTATTGAGAGAGTATCAAATGTTATTTTAATATTTTATAATGTACTTCTTATATGGTTAAAGACTTAAGTCACTTTTAAAAGCCAGCATTAAAAATTAGAAGAGCAATTTCAGTATTTAGATTACCTCTGTCATTCACAATTGCAGATTAGGATTGACATACACTAGAATCATAGGAAACAGTAATATTAGAAAACAGTAACAAATATAACAGTGAGTTTATGTAACTTGCATGTGAATGTATGTTATATTTAAAAAAGAAAACATTACTATCTTCTTGCCTGGTGGAACAAAAAATAGCTAAATGTTTATTAAGCAAGCCAGCATACCAGGAATTAGATTCTTGTTCACTCTGGCACATCTTTCTGATCTTTGTGGAGCATTTGTTTTCTTGGGAAACGTTAATATCATTAATGATGATTCTAAGGATACCATTTATTGAGCATCTATTGATACCATTTATTGAACCTCCCTACCATGGCAAAACTGTATGAAATACTGTTATGGAGTCCCACCTTCCTGCTGTGTTTCAAAGATGAAAGCTATAAACACAACCGTCCACTAACTTTCCTCCTACTTACCTAAATAACTGTTAACTTGACATTCTGAGATACCGTTTGTTAATATTAGAGAACCACCATAGGGAAAGTTAATAATGTTTACTGTTGAATGCTTTTGTTCTATGCTAATTGTATGTACAGTATTCACAAAAAGATGAAAATGTATTAACTCTGTAAACTTCTGACCACAATTGGAATCTGGAGGTTATGCCTAAACTCTCAAAGTTTTGCAAAAGTTTACCTATGAACTTAAATCTATGTTGAAATATGTATAACTGATGTCAGATACAATTAACAGGTTTATTTGGAGAAGGAAGAAGGAGCAAATTGATTTTGCCAGTGGAGAGAGAGAACACTGGCTAATGAGTGAATGTGTCAGAGAGAAAGAGACAGAGAAAGAAAAAAGGAAGAAAAGGGGGGAGGGGGACTTTTTAAAGGGCTGTTTCGTTATTTGCCATTAGCATGGCCTTGTCTATGCTAAATGAATTCATTTTTCCCTGGTCCAGGAAAATTCTGGCCTATGAAAAGTGAATTGTAGAGACCTGCTTTAGTTTGAAATAGTCATGATGATTTCATACTCTGCCGATTGGCCTTGGGATATTGAGAACACCGAATATGAGGGACCATTGAACCAGCTCCACTTTCTCCGATGAGTTATAGGACACCCTGTAACTTAGCTAGGCTTCTTTTTTTTTTTTTTAAAGATTTTATTTATTTATTTGACAGAGATAGAGACAGTCAGTGAGAGAGGGAACACAAGCAGGGGGAGTGGGAGAGGAAGAAGCAGGCTCCCAGCAAAGGAGCCTGACGTGGGGCTCGATCCGGTAATGCCGGGATCACTCCCTGAGCCGAAGGCAGACGCTTAACCGCTGTGCCACCCAGGCGCCCCTTAGCTAGGCTTCTGACTTGTGACTGAGTTGTGCAGTTGGGGATATACATTATGGGCAAGTAGATTTCTTTCAGGATTCCATCACTTCAAAGAGAGAGGAGATTTTTGAGAAAGTACCCTTTGTGAAGACTTTTCAAATAAGAGGCATTCCTTAAAATTAGTTTGAAGTGAGAAGTACATAACCCAAAGATAAGCATGAAGTTATCACACTTCTCCATATTTGTGATTGGCAAAACCTTCTGGAGACTGGCAGTATTTAACAACTCTATTTTTATTAATTCTTACAGTTCCAGACAAATCTTCATTACAAACTCTCTCCAAATGAAATGGAAAATGTACGTTGATTACATATTTGAAGATTTAAAGAATTGGGGACTATTTTAATTTGGAACATCAAGAAATTTTCATGTAATTTTTTATAAAGACATACCATTTAAACATAGAAAATATGACATTGATTCCTTTGATTGAACAAAAACATTCACAAGACCATTTTTCAGGCTGAAAAAGGAATTGCAAATTTGTAAAACCAATGTTCCTGCCTGTAGAGATAAAACTTCAAAATAATGATGGGGTGTTAATTTTCTTAATGTTTGGTAAGTTCAGTTGGAGTCAGAAGCAGAATGTTTATACCTTAGGAATTTACAAAGAATCTGTAAGTGCAAACTCATGTTCACATGTCACTCTACTTAACAAATTCTTATGTGATAAACTCAGGAGGGGCAAAAAAGGAAAAAAAAATGTGAAGAGAATACAAAATATCTTTATTTCACACTTAACAAATTTAACTGTCCTCTCCAGGTTAGCAATATATTCCCCCTTTGAGACATCAATGAACATGTTCTGCCCTACATTTTTAGCACATCCAGTAGAAAGGGAAAAAAATGACAGATACTTTGAAAAGGCTAACAAGATTCAATTATGGTATTTAACTTGCTTTGGAAAAGGAAAGGAAATTAAAAAAATATTTCTCCTAAATCTAATTTTTTTCTGACAGAGGAGAAAATAATGGACTTTTTCCAAGTTGCTGAGAAGTGGTATCAGATTATTGTTTGTAGATGGTACTGAATAATTTACAAAGGACATTTTCGATGTTGATGATTCCTCTCCTCATTATTTGGAATAATGTTAAGGGTCTTGATTTATTATTAGTCCAAACACAACCAGTTTAAATCTACCATAGTACATGTAGACATGAACTAGTTTAGATTGATTTAAATTTGTGAAAGCTGAAAATTCTTTAAATGATGGCTGAAATTTTGTTTTAATTTTCCTTTGCTCTAGAAACGCTTTTTATCAAAGGACTAGGCAATGACCTTCTGCGCTTCAGCCTTTTCCAGCCAGAACTTGTAGGCTGGGACACCTCAGAGAGCCAGTGTATTAAACCCTGACTATATAATCATAGCAGACCCATGACTGTTTGCTTCCAGAACATTCTTCCAGCCACCAGGAGCTGCTGCTATTTCATATGAAAACAGGAAACTCCTTTGCTCAATTAGGCTAGGATGTACAAACACAGTGCAAGTGGCCACAGCTCATAGATTCTGAGAGACCCTACTTGATCCACCAGGGCACTGCTGCACCTGTGGCTGAACCAGACCAGGTTCACATCTTCAGTTCCTTGACCCTTGGCCAATTGACAGACCACATCTACCTTTGCTTCTACACTCATTCTTCAATTTCTGGGCGTCTTTTCCTGCGTTTCAGTTCTCACGATAAATTCTGGCTGGCATTGTTATCTGTGAAATGGACCATCTAAAATCCGGGATTCTCCATTCTTCTCCCTCGACCTCATTGACCTGCACTTCTATGTCATTGTGTGAAGCCACTCTCATGGTTAGATTCTTGCTCCTTGCCATCACTGACACAATCTCACCGATGACATAATAAATCATTCAACTGTGTAACCATAACCTCATGCTTCTTGCCTTTCTCAGTTTTTCCAGCTCTCTTATTCTTAAAAATTTGGGAAACCTCTGGTTCCTATACCTTACATATTTTCTCTGTCCCCCTTTAACTCGTCCAGCATTTATTTCTCTCCTTGTTTTCCATTTTGTGCCAACATCTACTAACATCTGATGGGATTCCCTCAGCCTCTTGCTGTTAAAGCCATGGGCTCACCCATATCTGCACCCATTCTTTCCACCTTCTGTCTTGTTATAGTTGAAGAGTTACTCCACCTTCCTTTTCAAGCCAGTTCCTCCATCTGATCTCTGGATCCCATTTCATTCTGCTTTGTCAGGAACACTGAACTATTGATTATGTTCCTTCTCTCTGTAGCTTCAAATTTCCCCTTGCTCCTGCCTAGTCTCTATCACATATAAACATCCTCAAGTCTCTTCTATCTTAAAAATGAGTCTTTCTGTCCCCTGTTCTCTTTCATCTATATTTGATCTTTATCTCCCTTCTTCACAGGAGGATTTCATAAAAGATATCATACCTGCTGACTCTATTTTCTCATCTTTCATTATTTCTCTGAAATTTTTCTTGTCACAGTCACCTACGACATCTTTTTGACAAATGCGCTGTTTTCGTAACTTGGACCCATTGACAGTATTTAACATGGTTCATCCCTTTCTCTTTCTTAAAACACTTCCTTTGCAGGATTGTTCCTTTGCAGGATTGCTAGGGCAATGTGTTTGCCTTGATTTTAGCCTCTTGCTCTAGGTGCTCCTTTTCAGTCTCTTTGCCAGAGCCAGTGATGTTGTTTGTCTCTTAAATGTTGGGCCCTTTTCTCATCTCACTTTTCCTTAATGAACTTAATGACTCCTATGGCTTCAAAAGCAAAATGGATGTTGACATCTGCCAAATCTATATGTCTGATTGCAGTCTCTTTCCTGAGCTCCATACCTGAGTATCCATCCACTTATTGGACATTTCTAGTTGCGTTTTGTATTGGTACTTTCAAATCAATTTACACCAAACTGAACTTACCATCTACTATAGAAAAACTTATTTCTCCAGGTGTATGTATTTCAATAGGATAACTACCTTCCCAGTTGCCCGTGCCAGAAATAGATCCTACAAGACCCTTAACACTCTAACCCTCCCTTTCTGACCAAATGAGTTACTAAGATCTGTTGATTCTACTTCTTACATATCTTTTGCGGTTGTCTACTAGCCCTAGTTCAATGTGAAATTGTTCTCTCATTAAAACTTAACCATGGCTTTTCCTGCCTTAAGTTAGTTTTCCATACTCCAGCTAGAAATCTTTCCGAATTCTAAATATGTGATTTTGTTACTACCTTGCTTAAAGTCTTCAATGAGATTGATACTATGAGTTCAAACTCCTGTTTGTGGCTTAAAAAGCTTTCTTCTGGGGTGCCTGGGTGGCTCAGCTGTTAAGCGTCTGCCTTCAGCTCAGGTCATGATCCCAGGGTCCTGGGATCGAGCCCTGCATTGGGCTCCCTGCACAGTGGGAAGCCTGCTTCTCCCTCTCCCACTCCCCCTGCTTGTGTTCCCTCTCTCACTGTGTCTTTCTCTGTCAAATAAATAAAATCTTTAAAAAAAAAAACAATACTTTCTTCTGCTCATATTTCACCCTCTCCCTGACCCTATTCACTATCCTTCAACCATACCGACTTCATTTCCTTTACCTAAAAGCATTTGGTCTCTTTAAGGGCCAATTCTTTGTCTATTGTTCCCATTTTCCCTTCAACCTTTTTACCTAGCTAACTTCCATGTCATGACAGATTTTCTCTGGGAAGGCTTTCCTGATGCCTCCCCACCTTTTGCTGACCCCCTCCAAGTCCATATGAATTCTCTTTCCTCTTGTTTTTGAGATAAACTGATAAATACTATATTGGAATTTCACCTACTGGAACTTCTCTATATTGCAACCTTCATTAGGGCCGTGATTTTATCTGACTTGGTCACCATTATTTCACTAGTCACTAGCACAGGACTTATGTAATAAATTTTCTTTGCATAAACACATAATTGAGTACATAGAAATTACTGAATGTCTGTTATATTTTAGGTTATAAGATGGAAATCTATAAAGCTACATGTATGCTCCTGCTTTCTAGGAATTTATCATTGAAATAGGAAAAGAAACCTATGCTTTCCATCCTTCCCAACAGGAATTCAAAAAAACCTCACTGTGCCATTTGACCTTTAAATTCAATGACAGTTCAAGAATTAGAAGATAAATTAAGGCAAGAAGTGAGTTGGAAATCAGATTATCCATGGCCTTGAGGCCAAGTCACTGTTTTTGGGATTCTTCAGGTAATGTTAGAACAACAAAAATAATTAAAACATAAACTTGTTTTAGAAAAATAAATCAGCATCATTTCCTCATTTTTCAAAATTGCTTATTTGTATTTCATCTACAGAGTCGATGGTTGACAGTCAACTATAGATCTTTGGGATATATATTTACATTCCTTTGGAGGAATCACCATATTGGCTAGGTTATGGTTGATCACATTTCAAAAAAGCAGAGAATTCAAGGAGATACTAAAGAAGTCATCAAATCTAGCCCCTTGGGAAGGGCAGTCATGTAACTTCCATGTCACGTAGCTTTAATAGACATTGGTATAAGCCTAACTGTTTTGTTTTCTTTGTGCTTTAAAAAAACTTGATATTGGCATATGCATCTATTATTTAAGAGAGTGCATAGTAATACTTTTATTTGCCTTTTTAAAAAATATTTTCATGAGGCGCCTGGGTGGCTCAGTTGGTTAAGCATCTGCCTTCAGGTCAGGTCATGATCCCAGGGTCCTGGGATCAAGCCCCATGTCAGGTTTCCTACTCAGTGAGGAGTCTGCTTCTCCCTCTCCCTCTGCCCCCCACCCCAGCTCATGCCCTCTCTCTCTCTCAAATAAATAAATAAAATCTTTTAAAAAAATAAAAATAAAAACTATTTTCATAAAATGATCTTTTCAAAATTTATCATTCACTTAACTCTTATATTCTTTTAGTATATGTGCTGCCGAAGTGAGCACTCTTATGTTCTTGAACCTTAAGATAAATGTCTGTAAAATGGGGATGATGGTATGTACTTGGTAAGGTTACTGTGAGAATTAAATGAATTAATCAGTGCTTTTCATCCTTACTTTAGCTCCTTTTAGTATATAAAGAAAATATTTCGCTAGTTGTAGAGCATATGAAGTGAAACAATGAGGCAGTTCATGGTAGGTCCAACCTAGGGGGTCCAGCTTGTGGTTTCTGATTGTGCCAGCAGCTGCCTGACCACCCTGAGAGCTGCTTGGAAATTAAAATATTTGGAAACACCTGAAACTCACTGCAGGTACATATTTGGAAAGCCCCGAGCTTTTAAACCTCTTAAAATTAAAATTATTAAACATAACGAGGGCTTCAGCTATTACTGGGGCTTTACAGTAACTTTCCAAATGTGGAGCAAGGTAGATACTATTGCCATTTTGTAAATGAGCATCCTGATTCTTGGAGGGATGTGTGATGCAACCAAAGGTTTTCTTAGGACATAAATGATTTTAAGCAGAAATGAGACTCCCAGAACATCCTCTCCCCAGCTCTTATTCCAACCAAGCAAAAAAGACATATGGGGATTACATAGAAGGGGTAAATTAAAGTTATACATGAAATTTTTAATACATATTCCCAGTTGACAGTTACTCCTGCCAGAATATTAGAAGATCTAACATCCCTTCTGGAGGTCATATGCTCTCTGTTATAAAATGTGGAGATACCGAAGGAACTTGATTTGATGGGGATGTTTGTCAATTACATTTATTCTTTGTACAGTGATGTATTACACGCTGGATAAGGTCAAATGTATTAAGCACACAGACAAAAATTGCCAGTGATAGAATATGATCATATCATTTCAAGAAGCATTTATCTATAATTTGGTCATATTATTTTATTCTTCTGCTCTTCTAGAGAAAAATTCTTTAAAACGGACCCACTTTTTTCTTAATTCAGAGAGGTAGTACTAATTTTATCACATCAGGGTTTTGGGTTTCTTGAAATGGAGCTAAGGCACATAATGAAAATACATACACACACACACACACACACACATCTAAGGTAATTTATTCCAAGGACAAGAATTAAAACACTTGTGTTCATACATATACATACACACTTCAAAAGAAAACACAAAGAAAATAGCATGGCCAATATTCATTAGACCATACATAGACTACTAAGACATTTAGCAAAATTATGGCAAAATTACATAAGTGAGTTGAAATATGACTTAGTTACCCCGCCAGCCTTAAAAATTTTATGAATTTCTTAAAAATATTCCCAGTACTTCATTTAAAAAAATTTAAATGATAAGACATAGAACAACATCGTTTTACAAAGGTAATAGTTAGATGGTTCTTTTTGTTGACTTTAGGTACTCTATTTTTCATATTTTCATTAAAATCATTTGAAATTATACCAATAGTAAATTGTCATTTTGCTTGATGAAATTAGATATTGCCAAACAGCCATAAAAGACTGAAAAAACCTAGAAACTTAATGGATAAGTGGATTAATAAGATACATTAGGCTGATAGACACTTACAGGGACTTGATGCAAAAACGTTTTCTATGATAACAATTTACTAAAATAGTATTCCTTCTTATATAAAAACTGTAACCTTAGAGGAAAACCATAATATATTTTGGTTTTAATAGGAGATTTTAAAGTGGCCCAAATGCTCAAATATACCCTCCTAGTCTATTGCTATGGACTGATTGTGTTTTCCCAAAATTTGTAATTTGAAGCTCTAATATGATGGTATATGGAGATGACCTTTGTGAGATAATTCGGTTATGAAGGCAGAACCTTCATGATGAATTAGTGTTCCTACTAAGACACTAAAGAGCAGGAGAGCCAGCTCTGTCTGGTCTCCACCATGTGAGGATACAAGAAGGTGACCTTCTGCAAATCAGGAAGCAAGCCCTCACCTAACACCAGATCCACTAGAACCTTGATCTTGGATTTTTCTGACTCCAGACTATGAGAAATAAAAATTTGTTGTTTAAACCACTCAGTCTATGGTATTCTTACTATAGTTGCCTTACCTCAGACCTCTATATAGGAAATAGAAGGAATGTGGACTTTGGAGCTCATCCTATTTCTGGATTTCTCTAAAGCCTGGACATTTAAATAAACAGTAGTTTAGTGATAAAGAACAAGTCTTAATGGTGAATATGAATACTCATCAAATGAACTGCAGAGACATTACAATAAAATTAGACTCCCCAAAGAGATAATCACATAATTCTCAGATATAGAAAACCTTTAACACTATTTATAACAGAAGCATCTGGCAATACCCAGATGTTCCACAACTTCCCTCTAGAAGGAAAACCAGCCATAATTCAGTGAAACATTAGTAGAAAACATGATTTGAGTCGTTTCTTTTCCCCTTGAATGACTATTGATTGGAATAATGCAGAAATATGTTCTACATAGTTTAACTCAATTAAAGAAAGTATTTTGTGTGCAAAATATGTGCAAATTTTTGCTAGGTATTGGGGAAAATATAGAAATGAATAAGACGTTACCTTAAAATCATTTTTGCTGAATTTGTACGATGTCTAAGTAGACTATGTATAACTAATAGAGAGAGAGAGGGGACTATTTCCTGTTGTTGAGAAGTTTAAATAAAAGCATGTATCCTAATAATGTATCTCGCCATGAGTAAGTGCTGATTTGAGATTCCTAATATAAAATTAATATAAGTAAATATCAAACACTCCAGGAAAACATAATATTTCATTTACTTGTAAGCACTAATTGCCTTATTAATGGCTTGGTCCTTTAAATAAACTACCTCCATATACATATTACCCTAAACTGTGCTACATTAATAAGAAATATTAATAGTAGTCTTAAAAAGTCTTGCTTAGTTGATTTATAATGATTTCAAAAATAATTTACAGTGGAATTGAATTAATTTGTTAGTTTTCTAAATATTCTATTCAAGAACATTTCCCAAGTTTTCATTTTTGTCTGTTAATCATACATAGTACTAATAGTGTGCAAGTTAGATAATACTGACACATTAATAGGCCTGAAAAATCAAATAGATGGGTAATTCTAAGTATGCCTCTACTAGTTTCCAGTAGAAATTTCTTACCAAAATATCTGTCAGTATTGGCCATGACAAAGAGACTTTTTTTTTCTATGATAATACTTATTGTTAAGACCTCCTTTCTCTTCGATTTTCATTGACAAAATTCTATAATTACTCATTATGTGGAGTATGAACTGTATAATGTGACAGTCAAAAACTGATTTTGGTCAGTATGCTTTTGAGTATATATCTTGCTATGTCTATAAGTGATCTTAAGTCTATAATCCTCTTCCCAACCTTCTAAGATAATATTCAAGGATAAGGATAACCAAAAATGTTATATGTAAGATGTGACTGAGAGAATGTCCAAAGGTAAATTACCTATAATACCGTGCAAACTCATTTTCAAGGCAGACGACCCAGAATATTGAAAAATTGAAAGTCGTCCACATGGGGAAATGAGAATATAAACTCTGCCTGGGCTGGAGAGTTTCACAGCTGGTTTTCAAGTGCTGTGGTGAAGAATTTGAACAACCCATTCCAAGGCAAAGTAGCTCCATGAATTGGAAGTCTAAGACATATACCTACAACCTGTCCATCTGCTTAGCTGCCCATGAATCAAGCTTCCAGACTTGTCTTCATCATCTGTAGAAATCTTATACCATCACCAAGAAAATCCAGGGCACATTGTCAATTTCCTTTTGTAAAAACAGAAGTAATAAACACCCTGTAAAGGATGCTGGAACCTCTCAGTTCTCCAACTAATTCTTCACTAGTTTGGGTAAAAAAAACCATAGAAAGTGAAGGGACCTAAATTTGGGTTTCAAAAGTCTAATCCAAGAAACTGGTTAAAGCAAGAAAAGTTTGTCCCTTCTTTGCTCTGACTCAGCTATTTTAGAAAGTCTCTCATTTGTTCCTTCTACATGATTGGGAACTCCCAGCCATCAAGGGGCAAAAAGGAGATGACACTTGGCCAGCGTACTTCAGGGTTTCCCATTGTAGTTTGGCACTGATGTCTGGAGGTGAAAGTTCCAAATATTTATCCTAAAGATAGAAGATTTACAGCCCTTGTTTATATTTGCAAATTGACAATAACATGTATTATAAAAACATGTCTTTCTGTCTATAAACACGGGCAGAAATATACATCTTTTTACTCATGAACATCTTTATGCAAACACATTTTCTTTAAACACATGAGTCCTTACACTCACATTTAATTTTCTCTTAATCTAATTTCTGATTAATATTTATAGTACATAGAGAGAGTCAAGGCATATACTTTTACACTCATAACTGCATCTTTTTGCGAAACTTAAAAGCAGCAGTGTTCAGAGAAATGATATCATTGTAGGATCAATCTATGAAAACATACTTTCTTTTTTAAGAGATAAAAGTATCTGATATAACTGCACATGAGCTGAGAAAATCATTTTACAAGCTGAATTGCTTTTTCTGTATATGTTGCAGTGAATTCGTTTTAGTGAATGAAGTCCATTGCTTCAAAGACGCAATAAAGTGGAACATTGTTGCTTTTTGTAAATGATTAACTAGCCCAGCTTCTTGTGGTTTAAAAGGTAAGCTAATTACTGTTTGGGATATTAGAAATATGACCCGATGAACCCAAAACATAGCAAAGGAGAGGTTGCACAAAATTGCAAATGTCCTGAGACAGACCAATCTAATGCCCTGCTACCCAATTTACTTTTTTTTTTCCCGATTGACTTTTAAAGACTTAAATATTCAACGTACTTGTAGACTCACACGGCAAATTTGCAAAGGTACATTGGGAAGCATGTAGAAAAAGCCATTTAAGGAGAAAAAAAATCACTCTCAGGTAAATCCTAATTACTGTTCTGACTTCTGGGCAGTAAAGTCTTTCCCCAGACACTGCGGCAGATTCATCAGTGTGGGCTCATTGTCCTTGTGGGCTGGAGAGGAGCAGTGTTGTTTGGGTGAGTTATTGAGGGGACATCTGGGAAGTGACAGATGTCTGGCGCCTGGGCAGTGCTGGGTAAGCCCATGTTTTGTTTATGAAGCAGCCTCTCTGGAAAAAAAAAATCTTTTTATATTGTCTTTGCAGAGTATAAAATCACACTTCTCTTTAAGTGGCACATGATTTATCTGTTATTTTCCTCTTTTCTCTATTGCAAAAGTAATTCCAAAGACCCACACTCTGTGGACTAACTCCCCTTTTTTGAGGTTTTGTTTACTCACTTCAAACAAAGTGTGTAGCAATGTGGGTTTTTTAAAGGTCAGTTCTCAGGAAGATGAGGAGTTTAGATTCTAAATACATTTTCAGTACCTGAAACATCTGTTCTTTCCTTTCATTCCTGAAACTCAAACTAGACCCGAGGCCTTGTTTCTATGGCTTGCAGCAGTTGTCAGAGTTATTTCGACTACAAACAGACTTTTCAATTCTCATGCTTTTGTGCTAGCTTCATAGTTTTAAGCCTTATCTTGGGCTTTTCTTCTTCCTCTCTTTGATCCTGTGCCAGAAAAATCTTAAAAGGCAAAGTGAATGTGTGGTGTTTGCTCATTTTTAACTTTGCAGTTCTAAGACAGAACTATCAGAAGCATCAGAAACCTTTACCTTGGTACAAGTGACAGTCAATGACTGCAGAAAACCACACGGCACAGATTTATTTTCAGGGAGATTATCTATCATCTGTCTATCTATCTATCATCTATCTATCTATCTATCTATCTATCTATCTGTCATCTATCTGTCATCTATCTATCTATCTATCTATCTATCTATCTATCTATCTATCATCTATCTAACTGCATATGTGTGTGTTTTCTGATGTCATCCATATTTCTACTAGTGAGAACTTTATAACTGAAAGATAATGTAAAGGTGCGCTGAGAAATATACAAATCAGAGAAGACTTTTAAAAGACTTTTAAAAGAACGGAGTTGGAATTTCTAGCTTGTGCTAATGTTTGGAGGAGGCAAATGTTGATGATGCCTTTTTTTGTCAAAGTGTAAAGTTCCTATAGAAACAGACAAACTATGTTTTATATAAAGAAGCTCTTTTATATAAAGAAAACTCGTGCGCAATTTCCTTTTGGCAATGTTTTAAAATTATCACTAAGGGTGTCAGGAATAACAAAGGAGAGTACTAGTTGGATATATTATATCCAATTTAACATGGGAAATGTAGCCAAATTGAGGCAAACTGGAGGTAGCAGTGATCTTTCTTTTCATTGTACATATCATTTGGAATTTCTTTTTGTCTTCTGCCTTTCAGGGGAAGGAGGAGGGGAGCCAGGGAGTGTATTATTATTTCTTCTTCTTCTCCTCCTTCTCCTTCTTTTTTGTAAATTAAGGCTTAAATGAATTTACTGTTTTCAGTCTGTTTGAGTAGTGGGTTGGAGTCTGAGCTCTGAGTTGGGCAAAGAAAACCAGTGGGATGCTGTTAGGCATGGTTTCAGATCTCCCACTCATAGTATGTGATTCGCGCAGCCCAAGAGCAGGCTGCCACCTGCTGCTGTGAAGCAGAGGGGCACGTGGTCTGCCGGATCCTGAACGTCTTCTCATTGCTTTTCTCCCCACCAAACCCTCACTGGGATATTCATCCACTTCTGACCTTCAGTTTCTAGAGATGGATCTATTCAGAGAATAGGAAGATAAAACGAAAAGAAAAACCTTGAAGGATTATAAAATGCTAGCTCTGAAGGGAGAAGAAAAGAAAGAAGATGCTTTAGTTTCAAGAAGACTCATTTGAATAAAGACCTGGCAGAGTAATTTTTAGGGTCCAGGGAGCAGGTACTCTTGGGTACAGAACAGGAATTGGTTTTAAGCTGCAGCTTAGGAGCTGTGCAGAGAATGATTTAACAGTGAGGATAAACACAACCACAAACAAAGCTTTGGTGTAACTGCCCTTGTCAAGGAGGTAATGTGTATCCGTTTATATGAAAAGAGTCAGTTGCAGACTCTCAAGAGGCCTTTTGCACCTTTCTCTGGTTGACTGCTTGGGGCTAATCTTTGGACATTTTTTGTTTGTTGATTTTCTTTTTTAAGATCTGCTAGCTACTCGTACTATGATCCACATTTTGATTTTAAAAACCAAAGAGGCTAAATTAACCCTATTTCAGTGGTGAAAAGGTAAAATATTGAATTATTTTCTGCCTTGTTCATGTATAGAATTATGTGACTGTAAGACTCTTTTTTGATTATGAATTTAATTTTAGTGATTTTAAGGTGGTCAGGAAAAGCAGTGTCAGAGACCCAAACTATGGACGTTTAGGCAAATACGGGGGAAAGTGGGTGATGGTAATTAGTTTATAGGATTGAATATGATCACAGAAGTTCTCAAGTCTGACTGCCTAAGGAGTATGATAGGGTTCAGAATAGTGAAGTGAATAGCTTATTGTCATAGACTAAAACAGAGCAGTGGTGGACAGGTGTCCTATCTCCTGAAATTCAGAGCCTTGTCCTTTGTACTGTCCCATGGTTCCCCTCAAAGTATGAAGCATGATGATGGGGGAGGCATGTTCCTTTTATGATTAACAGGAGCTTCGGATGATTAAAGGGACCAAGGCTGATCCTTAAGTGGTGGTTTTCAGAGGGAGAGATCAGATGACTTTTTAGATTTGGAGAAGAAAAAAATCATCTTTCTTAAAGATAAAAAAAGTAAAGAAAAGAAAAGTTTTCCTGTAAATTTGCCCTTTGAGGAACACAGAAGAATGAAATGGTAAGCATGTTTACTAGACCTGAGGCAAATCTTCAGGATGCCACTGCATAGGGTCGGCCTTGAAACACCTCACAATTTTGTTCATTCTCTTCACTGACACAATGTGCATTTATTCTTTTCTTGGAGAATATCCAACTCTGCTATAAAAAAACAACACAGATAAGCTGTATGAAACTCATAAAACGTGTTAAGTATAAATAGTAGAACATGTATTAAAAAGGTTAGATGGAGTAAGAGATAATTAATATTCATGCGTTACTGAAATGAGTCACCTAGCACTATTTGTGATACACAGTATATACAAGAGATACTGAATATTTGGGGAACACTAAATACGCGTGAACACTCAATATGCATGAAGTCTTGATTTGGCCACTCATTGGTGACACCATTTTGGTCTCATGTGGCTTCTACCCAAGAAACAAAAATGAAATCCATGGTGGTTTGCCAGGTTGATTGTTTACCAGCTCTGGCCAGGTATCATTGTCCCTGTGTCTTGCCAGTGTGTATCATTGGACAGGAGCACTTCAATCTAGGTCATTTTGTTCATATTTCAGCGTTAATTCTCTTAATACACCGTTGGAGTGGTTCGAACACTGATGTGGCAGAAAGAAGGACAAGATATATGAACACTATTATAGTAACAGTAGGAAACTAATAGGTGTAAAAGAATAGAATAGGTCATAGACCAAATTAAAATGCTCAAATCATATGGTTTATTAAAGGTATTTAAAACACAGTAAGAAGAAGGGGAAAGAGGTGAAATGAGTTAATATAGTTAAGATAGGATATAGCATACTACTTGAATCCTGGGTATACAAATTACCATGAACTGAGTGGCTTAGAATAATACAAATTGATTATCTTACAGTTCTAAAAGTCGTAAGTCCAAAATGTGTCTCACTGGCCTAAAATCAAGTTGTGCTCCTTTCTGGAGGCTCTGGAAGAAAATCCTTGTTGTCTTTTCCAACTACTACAGCCAACTCTTGTTCCTTAGCTCATGGCCCTCTTCCATCTCCACGACCATTAATGGCAGATTGAGTTTCTAACGATGCCATCTCTGGTTCTGACCCTCTCTCCGCATCCTCCTTCCCCACTTAAGGACCCTTGTGATTATATTGGGCCCACCTGGCTAATCAAGTATAACCACTTTAAGTTGGGTGATTAGCAACCTTAATTCTATATACAACCTTAATTCCACATTGCTGTGTGTGTGTGTGTGTGTGTGTGTGTGTGTGTGAGTGAACATATGGGTATGGGTTAGGACATGGACATTTTGAGAGATCATTTTTCTGCTTATCACTTTCATGGATTGGACCTAGAAGCTACCATTGCATCAAGGTAATTTTTCACATGACTACTGGACTTAATCATTTAACAATCTTTCATTCATTTGTTGATTTACCACCATGTGCATTGCTGAGCTAAAGAACCCTCTTCCCAAAGCCTTCCCTCCTTAAGCTTCACCAGAAGCTTATAGCTTTATTTTATTCCTTTCATTGATACTACAGGGATCAGGGAGCTATAGGCAAAATCCTGAACCCCTATAGCAGTTGGGGTTATTAATTCAAAATTAAAGTGACCAATGAGGGGCGCCTGGGTGGCTCAGCCATTAAGTGCCTGCCTTTGGCTCAGGGTGTGATCCAGGCATTCTGGGATCGGCCCCCACATCAGGCTCCTCTGCTATGAGCCTGCTTCTTCTTCTCCCACTCCCCCTGCTTGCATTCCCTCTCTTGCTGGCTGTCTCTCTCTCTGTCAAATAAATAAATAAAATCTTTAAAAATAAATAAATAAATAAAGTGACCAATCACCCTGGTTTGCTTGGGACTGAGGGGTTTCCTGGAACCCAGACTTAGGGTGCTAGAACTGAGACAACGCTAAGCAAATCAGTACATCAGACCTCTCTTTGACTCTCTTGCTCATCTATTCAGTAACTCCCATAAGCCCCCGGAATGAGAGACTTTTGTGTTTGCGCGCGCACGTGTGCGTGATTGTCAGTGTCAGTCTTGGGCAGGGAATCCAAAAGCTATGGCTTTGTGTTTTAAATATCTGTCAGAGCTGTGAACATCATCTGTCCTTTCCCTTTCTAAATTTGCTCAATGGCAGAATAAAGTGTTTGGAGAGATTATCAGAAAGTTTTCAGTTTTAAAATGCTATGATATTTTTATCTATTTTTGGTGAAATTATTACTAAACAGCTTTGAAGTAGGTTATAGGAAAGTTCAGGGCTAGGATGCTATTCTTTTGTTACCACGTTCCTGAGAATCCATGCACAGAGTACTGTTTGAGGATCTCACTAGTTTTTGGCTATTTACATAGAAAGTACTTTGGCTCTTTCTGGAGTCTTCCAAGATCCAAGCAAATATTTGAAGTTTGGGGCATTTAAAGCTTTTAAATAGTCAGCTAGCATATAATTAGGCTTGGTTTCTCTCATGGCCTAAGGCATGGCTTTTCTAAGATGTTCCAAAGTTCTGTAAGTAATTATGACATGTTTGTATGTGCATTTGTGGCAACATGGTTGTTTCATAAGTACTTTTCTTCTTTCTTACCACAAATGGAAATATGAGTTGCTGATTCAAGAAAATACTCTAGAAAGCAGCTGTCTTAACATATAATAAACAGATGAGGAAACAATTCTTTAATGGTACATAGATAAATATTAGGTTTATATAAAATAATCGTTAATATCTTCACAGTATGACGTTAGTATATATAGGATTTGGGTTGGAGGTGAGAAAGGGAGACTATTTAAATACTGTTGAAGAGAGTTCTTTTATAACACTTAGGAATGCACATCCACCAGGGAAGGGAGTTAGATGAAATTAAACAGTGGATTCCTTGGTCGTTAAGAAGAATAACGTATGCTGTGTTACCTGTGTGACTCCCGCCTACTGCCCACACTAAATCCTGTGGCCCCTGCATGTAGCCCAAACCAGGCATCCCAGATAGCCTCCAGAATTCGTTTTTCTTTTAGGATACCCACGATCCCCTAATTTGAATGTATATGGCAAGAAATTGAAGAGGACAGTCACCAAACACTGTATTTGCCCTCTGTAAACTTGCCTGCTATGTTGCATATATGAAAGAGTACTTGACCTTTCTCTATGGACAGTGGTGGGGAATTTGAACCAAGAGCCAAGGTCATATATGATCCATACTTTGTTACTCCTTTTCCCCATAGAATGCAAATTGGAGAACAAGGGAAAGTGGGAATGTGAAGATGGACAGATTCAAGAAGCACTTGTGAGTTTGGCTTTAAGAAGGATCTCAATAGTCTATGCTTATCGGCCCACTTTTGGTCTATCAAGCAGAGAATTGGAAAATGTAATTTTCTGCCATTTGTTCCTCTGATGCTTATTCATTTTCTATGGGTTTGAGTAATTGTGAGCTGGCCATCAAAGTGATGTGCATTTTTTTTTTTTAAACCTTGTACTTTTGTTTTCCAGTATCTCCTGCCTAGGGTATGAAGACAGATGGGAAAATGGGCCTTTAGAATTTAGGAGAAAATTGAAAATTGCCATATCTAAAAAGCAAATGAATAAATGTGATCAGGTAAGACTGAGGCCACCACAACATACTGCTTAATCAGAGAGATGAAAGGCCAAATACATTTGATCCGTAGATGAAACTTGCCAATAAGCCTGAGGTTTGGTGTGTCTGTCTTGGGCATGTGAGATGAGAATGAGTTTCACCAGTGAGTGGCTGATTTAAGACCTTATGAAGATCAAGAGCCCCATATGGCTTTTGCATATTTAGTACTCACTTGGGCCTTCTAGCTTTTAACACCTATAGTTAGCACTCCTCTGCTTTCCTTTATCTACTGTGTCTTATGAATTGCTTTTTCTTTGCTTAACACATTTCTGAGTTATATCCATTGCATTTGTTTTGTATTCTATAGAAGATCTGAATATTCCCAAACAATAAGACAAATGTATATTTACCCTTCATAGAACATGTGTAGGAAGTATATAGTCATTTTACTATGATGTAAATATATGGAGCAATACTTTTGTGTGTTTATTAGTGATTTCCAGGGTTTTCCTGTGATTCTGTTAAAATAGAAGTTGGATTATGTGAATGTTTATGTCATTGCTAACAAAAGGATTGAAGATTCAGGAATGAATTATGTCTTTTAGTATCTTATTATGCTAAAATGAGTAATTGTAGTCTGTATTTATTTATTCAACTTATATTTTTGAGAGCCTGGAATTGTAATCTGAGGGCGATGACAGTAAATGGCAAACAAATATATATTTATAAACTGTGCTATATGCTCTAAGGGGAGTGAAAAGATTATAATTACAGCCTCGGTTGGGAGAGGAGAGAGTGAAGAGTACATCAGAGTAGACCTTCAAGAAGCAAGAAGCAGTATTTGGCCTGAAAAGGGAGTAGACCACACAAAGAGAGAGGAAAAGAACACTTTAATTTTAAATTTAAACAGCTAGAAACAAATATCGAAGTCTGTGAGGTCTAGTACCTGCTGTGGCTAAATAAGATGCACAGCATTTGCATCTGCTGCCCCTGTATCCTCCACCAGCCCAAACATCATTTGTAATTTGTCTGGATAGACTTCAGATTTAGTCTTGGTGTCAGATGAGACTTAAGCAAGCTGCCTTCTCAATCAGATGACTACCTTCAAATCTGAAATCTCCCTCTCAACTGTCTCTTAAATGCGTAAATCATATGAGAACTTCTCGCTGGTGATGTTGCCAAGGAGACAAGTCTGCATTCTCTTTCAAAAACCATGTTTTTAATGGGGAGAATTGCCCAATCCATGACTGCAGTGCTTGGTTACTATGGCAGGTGGGGGGGGGGCAGCGGAGGAGAAACAATCCTTCTCTTTTCACACAGAATATGAGTCTATTATATTTTATTTAGAGATTCAAAAATGAAAGGCAAAACAAAAAACTGGTGCCAGAATATGCCTGATTTTGTGGCTATCCCCAGGTAAAATTCAAAAGAGAAATGAAGGAGTTTAGTTCAGAAGACTTGCAATTAATTTACTAATTAATTTTCAATTTACTGCAGATTTCCCATTGTGAGCCAATAGCTGTGGTGTCGTATTTTATTCATATGCAATTGACTGGTGAAGGTAAAATTTATTTATCTCAGTAAAAATCTTAATACACTTGGCTTCGCATACCATTAAAATCTGGAAGGTTAAAGATGATAATTTTTGCCTTTATTCCAGTGACTCTTTTATTTAATTTTTTATCAAAGGGAGCATGTTCGGAACACTTATGTTAGCCTGCAGTTGGGCAGAATCATCTAACACAAAGCCTATTTTATAATTATGTGTCGAATATCTCATGTAATTTGCTGAGTACTATACGGAAAGAAAACAACAAAAACCAGAATGGTTGTTAAGTGTATCAGTTGTTCACCCTGCTGTTTGCGTGGCTGACTGGGAGCTGTGGCTTGCTGCTGGGAAAAGATCAAAATTCAAAATTTGAAGTATGGTTTCTACTTGAATGCATATCGCCTTTGTACCATCGTAGAATTGAAAAATTGTAAGTCGAATCATCATGAGTTGGAAGCCATCTGTATGTGTCTGAAGCCCCAAAGAGCTCAAAATCTAACATTCTTAGTTTCAAATACATAAATGCTTATTTACTGTTTTTTTCCTTACAAAATCCAGTTTCCCCATTGATCCAGGAAGAGAGATAATAAATGATAACGATTTTAAGGCTACCAGCTGAGAAGAAGGGAGGGTTGAGTTGACAGCCATGTGCTTTAGTGCGTCTAGCTTTATAGGTGACCACTGATGTAGAGCTACTGAGGTCACATAGAAGGGGATTCACAGAAGCTATTTTATGATAGGCTGTATGAACTGAGGGTATTTTGACGTGGCTGAATCAATTCCATATTATGAGCTATTTGTGGTTCTACCATACAACTACCACCAACTCGTGGCACCTGGGTGGCTCAGTCGATTAAGCATCTGACTTCAGCTCAGGTCATGATCCTGAGGTCCTGGGATTGAGCCCTGCATCAGGCTCCCTGCTGAGCAGGGAGTTTGCTTCTCCTCTCCCTCTGCCTGCCGCTCCCCTTGCTTGTGCGCGCGCGCTCTCTCTCTCTCTATCAAATAAATAGAATCTTTAAAAACAAGCAAACAAAAAAACTACCACTGATGTGAAAAATAGAGCAAATATTGCTATCCCCCCCAAATAAGAATTAAGGTGACTCATTACTACCATTGTTACCTGAAGAGTGGGTCCTTTTTGATGTCTGACTATGGGAAGTCATTTAAATGTGGGACAGCAACAAAGTCCAGTCATATAATTTTGCAGTGGCTGTGAGCTAATGGACTTAAAATGTGGGGTGGAAAAGAGCAGGCAAAGAAACCACATGAAGCTACTTCAGGGTAATATGAAGCTATATGATAAAATTTCATCTTTAATATAATTGTGTCAAAATATGTTCTCCAGAGTAAAGATTTTAGGATATTTGAAGCACCTTGCTTTCCTAATTAGTATCAAGTTGTACTGAATATTTGTTAAAATATGTGTATACTTGTTACAAACTCTTTTTAATTAAAAATTTTCATTTATGCAACTCATTTTTATGTAACTCAGATATATGTTAATTAGCCTCTATGCCATCAAATGATGGAATTTAGATTTCCCTACCCACCCCACACCTACCCCTTCCTAGGACAAGGACAGCCTTCAAATAGAGCATTTGGACAACAGAGAGTCTGTCTCCCTCCGGATCTGGAGTGTGATGTACTATCATCTGCCCCTCTCCTGACACACAGGTTCCTCAAGGGCACTCTCCTGTCCACCTTGTCCTCTTTGCTGTAGATTCTGCCTAGAATTACAGAGTTAGCATTGCTCCTTCAAAAGTATTTTTGCCAGTACACTAACTTCTAACAGTGGGTTTTATTTTTCTTTCTTTCTTTCTTTCTTTCTTTCTTTCTTTCTTTCTTTCTTTCTTTCAGAGAGAGAGCACAAGCAGGGAAGGTCAGAGGAGCAGTGAGAGAAGGAGAAGCAGATTCCCAACTGAGAAGGGAGCCCAACATGGGGCTCCATCCCAGGACCCTGAGATCATGACCTGAGCCCAAGGCAGGTGCTTAACCGACTGAGCCACCCAGGCACCCCCAAACAGTGGGTTTTAATATGTAATGCATTAATGGAAATTTGGGAAATAACCAAAGGAAATTGCATCATTGATGAGGAAAGTAGACCGGGAAATAAGATGTTAAGATGACTTTCCTGTCATCAAAGGACTGAAGATAAAAGAAGCATAAGCTATCATAGGGTTTCCCTCCGGAGAACACTCAGGTTCATGACTTTGTTTTCTGTCTTTGTGATTACCCTAAGAGAGAGAGGGTGAGTCTGCTCTCTATGGTGCAAATGTGTATCTCATTAGAAAAATCCTAGTGACTATCCCCTTCCACAGGGCATGCACCACTCCCACTTCTACCAGGATCATTCTCCATGGCAGTTTGTTTCCAATATCGGAGTTGTGCAATCCGGAATAACAACCCTGGGGGGGTTGGTAGGAGCTTGAGCAAAAGAGAAGGAATGGGACAAAACGTTTCACAGAAATTGTCAATTTAGAATGTATTTTAGAGCTCCTCTCCCTGCCCCGTCCAAATTTGATATTTTGATATTCTTTCTGGCTAGGGGATAGCTCTTGGACAAAACATATTCAAACATTCAGATATATGCATTCCCAAGGAAAAACTGTATATCTCAAAGATAAAATAGTACAGATCAGTTTAAGGTAAAGTATTATCTTCATTTTGGGGAGTGGAAACTTTTGGAAATTATATCGCAGTTAGGAAGATGGCCCTTTACATTATTATGCAAAGTTGTTTTTGTCCTATTTTGTATCATTCCTAGCTTCTGTGCTCTGCTCACTGGGCTTGATTTCTCCTAAGGCACAGACAAATTGATAACTTAAACAAAATAGCAATTTTCCTTCCTTTGTCCCAACTTTAATGTGGAAATGTCACAGTTATGTTCTGAATGCTGATTGGGAGCAAAAATTGTTTATTCTACGTGGTGCAGGCTAGTGATACTCTATTCCATCAGAGAGAAAGCAGGCCTCTTTCAGGGCTTCAAGGCTGGATTTATAGCACTTGGGAAAGTGTCAGTTGACTGTTGTTGACTTTGCTCCCTTTCTGAGACTATCCTAGGAATTTATGAAAAAAAGTATGGGCTTATTATACAACTCCAGTTCGGTGTCCTGAACCAGGCTCTTCTGGCTGTCTTGGATTCCCTCATATTTTCCATATGTCATTTAGACTTTCAAATCAACTTCAGATTGATCTAGATCACCATGACACATCCCAAATGGGAAACTCTTCACAGTCATAAAACAATTCACATAATAGTTGAGGCACCCCTGGCTTCCCTTTGGTATATTTATATGTAACCCCAAGGTCACCTAACTTACCAGAGTCTGTGGCTACAAATAGGACTTTGATAAATCCATGTACACCCATGTTACAATGCCTTTAGATTGCTATGGCGACCGCTCTTCAGGTAAGACATTTTACCTTTCAGGATAAACCACAAATATGTAAGGAAATTCCCACAAAACATATATGCCACTTGCCATTGAGTCAGATGTAGTTATCACACAGAAATATCTGCCAAGTCTATCTTTCCCCAAAAGGCTTCTCTTTCTAAGTGAGCTCAGTCACCTGCAAAACTGTTACAAGGAAACCTACTGTATTATCTGCTCAAGGTGACCCCCAAGAGCATCTTTGTTGTTGCCATGGGTTGTTATATCCTGCTAACCTCTGCTTCTCCAAGTCAAAGGGAGAGGCTTAGGATTAGCACCGTGGAAGGAGAGGGTCCTATTTCATCACATGGTTTGCAGTGTGTCACAAAGACCTGACAGAAACAGTTTCCTCAGATCATAGCACTCTTCCAGAGTCTCATAATCTTTTATAAATATATTTTAGTTCCTGGAATTAACCTTTCTAACTCAGTGATTAACAGGAATAGACACCATGTCAGCAGCTCCATTACTGTTCTTCTCTGCCTTCTGTTTTTAGCAGCTACTTTTTTACTTTTCATGAAGTTGAAAAAGAAAAGTGTAAACATACTTCACAAAGGAATAATGTTGGGTGCTATGCGTGTGTAGAAATATGTGCACTCCCAAGCCAGAAGGACTACACCAGCAGAACATAAACACCTCATCTCAACCAGTTGAACCTGTTATGCACGGTTTAACCATTGCCCTGGGGATTTGTAACAGCTGTAAGACAAGGTAAAATTTATGGTTCAAATCTGTCTCTTGGTTTGCCTTTTCTTGTAGTTTATTATTTTTATTATTATTATTACTTTAAAGACTTATTTTAGAGACAGAGAGAGAGTGAGCAGGGAGAGAGACAGAGGGAGAGGGAGAAAAAGAATCTCATGCAGATTCTGAGCTCAGCACAAAGCTGGACATGGGGCTCGATCTCAGAACCCTGAGATCATGACCTGAGCTGAAATCAAGAGTCAGACACTTAACTGACGGAGCCACTCAGGCACTTATTATTCATTGTTATTGATATTATTATCATCTTTCCAATTTCTCTCTTTATTCTTTCCCTCTAACCACAACTTCCAGGAATTGGTCAACCTTGTCTTTCCCCCTTCTCCTAATCTACCGTTATTTATATTTACTGGGGTCTCACTATTATTCTCTCTGTCCTTCTCCCCAGAGTTTTCTAGATGACTCAGTTTGGGTCATTGGATATTTGCATTCTTTTTCTCTTTGGTTTTCTAGAATTTCTGAACTGGCTGATTATCTTGTTGCCAGGAATATGGTCCAGAATGCCTATCGTGGAGCACCTCTGTTGGAGGTCTGCTTTGATTTTTGTGCTTTCAAGCTCTGGTTAAGGTACATGTTGCTAACTTGAACTCTGTATTTATTATCCGGTCATAGGCAGGATATAGGCCCTGAATATCGGATCCTACCCTAGCACAAAAATTATCTACTGCTATATTAGATAAGAAGATTATTGCTTCTGTCTTTTCACAGCCATGAGCTTTTATCAGCAGGAAAGATAAAGGTAATTATTTTTATATAGAATTAAAAATTAAATGAAGCTAAAATGCACTTGAGAGACCATAGAATCCACTGAGTAGCAGGAATGCTTATTTATATTTTCCTTACTCAGACATCTCAAAAACTATAAAAGTACATGCCTCTTTGCCTGAACCCGGTAGTCAACATCATGTGAAAGGATTTCCTTGATTGTATTCATGTCCCTGAATTGTGAAATTAATCCTTTAAGTGCATATAGACTAAGCCTGAAGTAAAGGGATTAAAGGATTGACTACAATAGTTTTATATGTAAATATAATCTAAAACTATAAATAAAATGTACAACATTCAAGTATTAACAGCATAAACCACATCTATTTGACACCCAAAAATATGGAAGAAATAAAGCTATACAGTTCATATGATGATACATGAGCTTTGCCCTAAATATTTTATCGCGAATAAGAAAGGAAAATACATAGCCAAAGGAGTGGAAGATTTTGCTAGTATGATGCAGCAGATATGAAGGAAAAAGAGAGACATAACGCAGTAGATATAAAGGAAAAAGACAACCATGCTACTGGGGAGACATCAAGGTCGGGAACCCATGCGTGAGCCCCTGAGGGTGTGCTTACAGTAGTAGTAGAGGCTGTAGGTCTAAGGAACCGAGACTCAGGAAGTAGGAAGCAAGAGTTGAATCATAGGGTCAGAAAAGTATTATATAGGACCAGGTACAGATAAAAATACTTTGGTAAATCTACTCTCTACAACAATAACAAAAATGAAATGTACAAATCTAAAGTATATAAAATACAAGGAAATAATCAGGTATTTAAAGAAAAAGGATGTTTTATTTCGAAGTTTCTTATAATAGCAAATATTAGAAGCAGCTAAATTGTCCAACAATATATTACTTGGTTAAATAAATTGGCATGTTCAAACATTGGAATAGCTTGTAGCAATTAAAATAATGACATAGATTTTATCTTCATTAACATGGAAATGTTCATAATATTTATATATAATGAAGGTAGGCTACAAAACAGTATTGAAAGCACAATTCATCTAATATTGTAAAATTCTATTTTACATACACACACACACACACACACACACACACACACACACACAGGTAGGCCCAGAGGAATAATTTTGATAATGGATCTCTGGGATAGTGAAATTAAAGGTAATTACTTTTTTCTTTCTTATGCTCTTCAGTGTGTGTTTTGTAAGCTATTACTTACAATGACAATGTATTGATTTTATCATCAGAAAAGAATTGAAAGGATAAAGAAGGGGAAGAATGTGTCAATGTAAAGCCACAGGTTAAAATAGAAGCTCAGTATTTAAGAATATCCTCAGAGCATTTGACATTTTCAAAAGATGTATTATGATGAGCAAATTATCTGTTCATTTGTTATTGTTTTTCCCTCCCTTGGGAGCACCAGGGCTATTGAAAAATGATTCTGAAGGATGTAGGCCTGAATTGTTCACTAAACAAGGCATTTCGCAAAGCACCATAAAATGGAAGTAATTACAAGTTTCATAGAATTTGTGCTGAAAAGGACCTTTGAGATTTAGTCCAGCTTCCTCATTTTGCTCATGAGCATGCTGAGACCCAAAGAGGGTACTTGATTTACTAAAACTAATACAAGTAATAGAAACACAGACCAGACCCAAACTGAGGATTTATTTATTTATTTTATTTCCAATTTGGACTCCTTCACCATGTTACAATTATTAAAGGTGGCAAGATGCAAACGTGAAAGAAGAGAAGAACCAAACTAATTTCTTGTCATTTCTACTTTAAAATGTTGAGGGTGCAGAGAGAAATAGGCCTTACTAAACAATGGCAACTTTATGTAAGTTTTGTGATTCAAAAAAAATCTAATTATCCGAGTTAACAGAAGCCTAAAGTAAAATCACGTCTGATTTTGTAATTGACTTAGAAATTAATTTATGAAATGTATTTATACACACAATTATGAGTTAATAAATCAAATGGGTATAGAGAGTTCAGGTAGAAATGCCCATGTGACCCATAGTCTGTGTTTCATTGTATGGTTGTAAAACAAAAGGAGAACCAAGTCCCTGACTCTTGTGAATGTAATGACCAATAGTGGAGCCTAAAGGACCTTGGCTCTTTTAAAGTTACACTATAGACTTAATGTCAACCCCAAGCTTCTGGAGAAATGTGGCTGAATCAGTGCCTTTCCTCCCCCTGAGTGCCTCTTATTACAGACCCGCCCACTTCTCCACGGGCAATGACATGTGATGGAAAATGACTTGTATTTAGACTTTGCTATTTTTGGATGTGTTATAAAAATGTGAGATCGATATTAAGTAAATAGCTCCAAAGTGAATAGTTCTCTTTAATCAAAGGTCAGTGTCTAGCTTAGTTTTTTCCTCATAGATGGAGAATTAAGATCCACACAACGCTCATCCCCAAAACCACCCCCACACCCTTGCCCCATCACACACATCCATGCATACATTTCCATACATGTAATTAATTTGTTTCAAATACTCATTTTCTAATCTTCTTAAAGCTATGACATATTAAATTATCTTATTTTTACCAGCTTCCAAAATTATGTTTATAGAATCGCTGCATGAGTGCAGTCTCGGCTTCTGTAATATAGACACTTTTTAGCTCTTCTAGAAAAGAGTCCAAAGAAGCGGTAAATCAAACTAGAGGAAAAACAATCAGGATAGAATGTCTTGTTTTAAGTTTTGAGGTGGAACAGACTTGAGGTCAGCCATGGTTTGTCTGTCTTTTAATTGTCATCACATTGATCAAATTAAACTCCTTCTGTTTTATGGAGTGGTTATTAGGTATAATTCCCCACAGGAACTCTAGTGTGATTTTGCATTGATGAGAACTCAGCTTGTGCCGGGATCAGTAGAGACAGCCGCTGTGTAACTCTCCCCACCCCGCCATGCCACTTTTCAACATCTTGAGTTCTTAGCAGAGACCCCTGGTACTTTAGGCTGTCAGCTGTGCTTCAGAGAGAAGGTCAGCTTTCTCTGGAGCTGAGTGTCCACTTAGAGTCAAATATCAGCCTGATCCCTCCACAAGTCACTCTGGACTTTTTAGATATCATTTCAAGAAAACCCCAAGTCTGCTGCTAAAAGTACTCTGTGGATATGATGAAAGTCTTATTTCTACTGTTCTGTGTCATTGAGAGCCAGAGAAAATTTGATTTTACCCCAAATAAAATTTTAGGGGAGCAGTTGATGCAAATCCAACAAATTCTTTTTTAGCCATCATTTGGGATCCTTGATGATACCAGACTTAGACTTATTTAAAACACCATTAATTAGTATGTTTCTTTTTCTTAATTGATTTATGTAGAATTTAAATTAGAATCCCACATGAATGTACAGTCTATAGTATTCAGTTTAAGAGAAATACATAACAATTAAGGGTTTATGTCTCCTAAGAAAGTCAAGATGTGCTGAAAGTCCCCTGATTATTATGTTGCTATTGTCACCACATTTTATGTAATCTCTGAAAATGGGTTAAACCAAGACTGTATTTTATAGGTTATTTTTAAAGGTATAGTTAGGTTATTTTCAAGGCTGTGGTTTGAGATAAGATATGAGTTTATTAAAATGTATTATTTCCTATATTAAAGCCTAATTATGCAAATATATGTGCATATTCTCACCGATTGTGTCATGTTGAGTAAGATACTCAAGTTACTTATATTACTTAGCTCTTTCCTATTAGAAAAATGGATGATATAGACCCTACTTCTAAGATGTAGATTTGAAGTACAGGAGTAGAACTCTATCTGCATTCAGCAAGCACTCAATCCATGCTAGTTACTGTTATTATATTCCACATATATGCAACTTAGTTTTGATCTTTTGGGAAAATAATGTTTTAAAAAGCGAAATATATGTACTGTTAAACTGAGAATTGCAGTTAAATATACACATTTGAAGTTAAAGAAAAATAGCATTTCCTTTTTAAGATGTGAGGAAAGGGCATACTTAGAAATTCATTGGCGTGGAAACCCATTTATTGGAATAGTCAAACACAGAGGACCATTATTATTGAATACTAAATTATAACTATGTGGGCAAAATATCCATTTATGCAATTGTCATATGTTTTTCTGGCTTTGAGAAATCAGCGAGATCACGATGATGCCCCAAAAGATGAATTCATGTAAACCCCGTTACATGGCTGTCCTCATGGGGAAGGTCCACAATGAAGAGTTTCTGATTCCAAATGTGTATGGGATTGTATACTGAATTTACAGAAAGGAACATTTGCAACGAACATGCTTCTTAAATGACTGTCTTGTGTTGATAGGAGAGAAACATTTCTCATAAAACAAAGGGGAAAAATGTGTCTACATCATTATGTGTTACCTGACCTATATTATGAAATCCATTTTAAAATTCCCTTTCCTGAGATACTAGCATAATCTTACATAGCAAAGGTGGGCACGTGTGTGTGTGTGTATGTGTGTGTGTACAAGAGAAGAAAAAGCTGGTGTTATATTAAACTTTACTTTGAAAAACTATCTATATACTCTTCTTGAATTAGGTTGACAAAGGACTGATAAAGAACTCTAGTTTTATGGGCTGCTAGAGCCAGAGGAAATTTTTCCCTTCCAATATGACAGCCTTTACACAGAGAGCAGAAACTCACAAAGTAAAGGTGAAATATCAATAAATGTTATTGCTACCTCCTGTCCTCCAAGGACAAGTTGGGAAGAAATAGGAGTGTCCTGAGCCACAGCCAGAAGGAGTTGTTTCTTGTAATTCTAAGCAGGATCTCCCACTCTCCGATGGCAGAGACTGGGAGGAGCCATTTGGCCCCTGAGTGAACTGTATAATTTCTTGTGCAGACAAAGGAGAAGAAGTGGGAAAGAGACTCTCAAACAGAGAGGGTTATATCCCAGGACACCAGGCTGGTCCTGAGAATTGAATACGAGGCCTTTGGTTTTAGATATCAGTTGGATTTAGTCCTAACTTCGAGGAGACTAGCCAGGAGTCCTGGGGCTGTACTTGCCAAACCAAGTAGCTAATTGAATCTTCTAAAATATACTGCTGAAAGCCAGTTACACTCTTGCATTTCAACCATAACATTGGCACCTAACTGAATCTGTTGTACTGTAATCAAGTTGCCACTATCGTTTTTTTGTTTTTTTTTTTTTTTTTACTAATATGTATGAGCTTCAGTTAATTTCCATAATAGCTGGTGACCAAAGACAGAAAGGTTTATTGCAAAATGGCTCTTGCTCCAACAGCCCTGGGAATCAACTGTACGGGAGGAACCCTTGATAAGCTACCACCTTTTAGGACTGTTGTACAGATTGAATGAGATTAAAAAAAAAAACAAAAAACAAAAAAATCCCAATAAATATGATAAATTATGCAAGCATATAAAATAATTACTCTTATCATTTACAGAGTTAACAGAATTTTCTCATCTATTTAGGGCTTTATATATTAAATGCATCATTATTTAAGATATCACAAGCATTTTTCCAGATCCAGCAGTTGAGCAGTGCTTTATTTCAGATTTTATGAAATTATATAAACTGTAAAAGATTAGGTAATTAAAACCATTTCCACATTGATTTCTTATTAAAGTCTATTAAAATCTTATCAAAGATTGATTTTTTTCTTTAAAAAAATTTTTAACCTACAGTGTGGATCTGTTTAAATAAACAATACACCTATCTACCTTGGTAGGGTCTGTGGTTATGCAAATTAGGATGATGTAATCCCAAAGAAGGTCAATGAGAGAACACTGACTCTCCAATAAAATTTTGGAGCACAAAGTATACAGTAAAATTTCTAAAAGTTTCTGGGGAGGATAAAAAGTCAATTTATGGAAGAACTACAATTGGATTAGCTTTGGTTCTCTTCAGCAAGACTATAAGAAGATTTTATCAGTATATTCAAAATTTTGTGACAGCTATTTTGAAACGACTTTTAGACTAGTCTATATTAACATTTAAAATATTTAAGGAAAATTTATTTTTATATTTAAGAAATCAGAATCCTGTACAGATATAACACTTTCATATTATTTCTGAAATTATTATTTTTTAATAAACTAATATTTCCAGGAAGTTACTATATATCAAGTTTTACATGATGAACTTTATACATATTATAGCATTTAATCTCAAAAATTGAATTAAAAGAAGAAAAAACTCAGAAATATGTACTACTAGTATCCATACTTTAAGGTTGAGCTAACAGAGACAAAGTTTGATAGAGTAATTAGTGTCATAGAGGTAGGTAGTGGTGGAAACTGGATTTAAATAAATGAAAGTTACTTGAGCCCAGAATATGCACTCTTTTTTTTAAAAAAAGATTTTATTTATTTATTCAACAGAGATAGAGACAGCCAGCGAGAGAGGGAACACAAGCAGGGGGAGTGGGAGAGGAAGAAGCAGGCTTATAGCGGAAGAGCCTGATGTGGGGCTCGATCCCATAACTCCAGGATCACACCCTGAGCCAAATGCAGACGCCTAACAGCTGTGCCACCCAGGCGCCCCAGAACATGCACTCTTAATCACTATGTCAAATTCTTAAAAAGTTAAAAATGAATCCCAATCATACTGGAATAACTGGATATCCATATGGGTAAAAATGAACTTTGACTCCCACTTCACATCATACATAAAAATTAAGCTGGATTACAGTCTAAAGCAATAAAGCTTCTAGAAGAAAATATAAAATATATTTGTGACTTCGGGTAGGCAAGATTTCTTCATGAGAGCACAATAAGTACTGTGCTTGAAAGAAAAAAATGGCAGAGAAAAAATATGAAGCTGGATTTTTAAAAATTTGCATTGATTTATATTTTCCAAATAATATACAAATTTACAATAATCAGTATTACTCTGAGTACAGGTTTGCCATATATCTCATTGTTAGCTTTTCATAAATAGCATGTAATTGAGGTTTTGACTGTGTACTTCAATAATTAGTAGGTAGGCTTAAAGTAACAATTAGTTGTAGCGTTATTGATTGAACTTTTCTCCTTCTTTTACATTAGAGATCTTTTTTAAATTATTTAAATTTTTTTTAATTTTATTTATTTTTTAAAGATTTTATTTATTTATTCGACAGAGAGAGAGAGACAGTCAGTGAGAGAGGGAACACAAGCAGGGGGAGTGGGAGAGGAAGAAGCAGGCTCATAGCGGAGGAGCCTGACGTGGCTCCATCCCAGAACGCCGGGATCATGCCCTGAGCCGAAGGCAGACACTTAACCGCTGTGCCACCCAGGTGCCCCTGTTTTGTTTTGTTTTTAAAGATTATTTTATTTTAGAGAGCGTGTGACCAGGGGGAGGGGCATAGGAAGAGGGTGAGAGAATCCCGAAGTAGACTCCCCACTGAGCACAGAGCCCAGCTCAGGGCTCACTCATCCCAGGACCCTGAGATCATGACCTGAGCTGAAATCAAGGGTCAGATGCCTAAGTGACTGCGCCACCCAAGGCACGCTATAGATTGGGAGAAAATATTTGCATATGTGCATTTGAAAAAAAAAAATTTGAGAGCAGGGGCAGAGGCAGAGGGAGAGGAAGAGAATCTTAAGCAGGCTCCACACCCAGCATGTGAGCCCGACTCAGGACTTGATCTCAGGACCCTAAGATCATGATCTGAGCCAAAATCGAGAGGCATCTAACCAACTGAGCCCCCCAAGCACCCCTAAAAAAAAAAAAAAAGAAAAAAATTTGTAAAATATACAAATAACATAAATCAATAAATACAAACAGCCCAATTAAAGGGGGAAAATTGAGTAGAGAGTTGACAATAAAAATATGAATGGCCAATAACACCCTAAGGTTTCTCAACATCATTATTGAAAGGGGGGAATGCAAATATAAAACCTCAATGTGACAGGATTTTACGCTAACTTGAATGTCTAAAATTAAAAAGACTGAAAAAACTGAGAAGTGAAAATGTTAATGAGGATATGCCCCAACTAGTAATCTTAAACATTGCTGATAATAGTGTTATTACAACTCCTTTGAAACACTAGCTGGCAGGGTTGTTTTTTGTTGTTGTTGTTTTGTTTTTACTAAAGTTAAACAGGTAAAAACACCCATCCCATAATATGGTGTGTTTTCCTGGGTATTTGCTTAAGGGAAACGAAAGCATATGCCTTCAGAAAGGCTTTCACATGTATTCTTACAGCTGCTTGATTCATGAGAGCCAATAACTGAAAACATTTCAAATGTCCATCAACAGGAAAGTAGATGAAAATATTGTGGTATATCCATATAATGGACTGCTGTTCAGCAGAGAGAATAAAATATTGATATAAATAACAGTTGATAAATTCCCAAAACTTATGTTGAGCTAAATGATATGGAGGAAATAGTACACACCTTATGATTTCATTGAAATGAAGTTCAAGAACAGATAACACTAATCTTTGGTTACAGAAATGAGAATAGTGGTTGCCTAAGCATTGTGTAGTTGACTGAAGTGGGATATAAGGGAGCTTTCTGAAATGATAAAAGATGTTCTGCACTTTGATTGAAGTGGTGATTGCACATCTGTTTGCATTTATCAAAACTTATTAAATTGTACATTGAAGATCTACTCATTTAACTGCTTGCAAGTTTTACCTCAACTTGAATACTTCTTCACCTCCTCTGAAATAAAGCTTTTCAAAGTAAGATGATTGCACCATGCAGGAGATGGGTGGGAAAAATATAATTAAGTGCATCATCTTTTATGGGAAAAAGTAATTAGTTCTGATTAACTGTAGACATTAAAAGTAAAAATCAAGTGTACATATGCATATTAAACCCCTAAAAGCTTAGTATTATTAGCATAGATACTGTATAATGTACAACTTAGAAGTTGAAATAAGAAAATACTTTCAAAATTATTATAGGCAAGAAAGTCTCAGGTGGAATGGAAAATGTAAGAAAGCAAGCAGGCAAGTAGTGTTAAAAAGGGGGGGGCTAGGTTTAAATATAATATCACAATAATATCAGTGAATTATATTTTCCTATTTAAAGATGTAAAGACTTTTTGATTAATGCAGATTAAAACAACCATCAAACATTGGTTTTTAGCCACTATATGAGCAAAATATAAAATATCGGTAGTACCGTCTACTGAAGAAATAGGTATTCTTCTCATGCACTCTTAGTGGAAGTGTAAATTGGAGCAATGTTTTTGGAGAGCAATTGGGCAGAATATATCAAAAGAAGAATTCAATATAACTGTTTACTCAGAACTTATTCTTTTATGAACCTCATCTAGAAGCATGCAGACATATGTGCACAAAGATTTAACTACAGGGCCATTTGTTGCAAAAATCTTTTACAATAGTTAGAAATTGGAAGTTACACAAAGCCAATCAAAGAGAGCTAGGGAAAATTGTAATACATATATGCTATGAAATATATAAAACAGCCAGTATAATAAAAAAGGAACTCTGTACTGGCATAGATAAACACATTAGGTATGATGTCATTTAAGTAAACAAATATATGCATGTGTACACATGCACACACAGATAGGTAAGAAAGAGACAAGGATAGGGGCCCCTGGGTGGCTCAGTCGGTTAAGTGTCTGCCTTTGGCTCAGGTCATGATCTCGGGGTCCTGACGTCAGGCTCCCTGTTCAGCGTGGAGTCCGCTTCTCCCTCTGGCTCTGCCCCTCTCACTCTCAAATAAATAAATAAATAAATAAATAAATAAATAAATAAATCTAAAAGAAAAAAAAAGAGAGAGACAAGGATATACACCAAACTATTCACAGTGACTTCTTCCTTAGAGCGCTTGGAGGTTTTGGACATAAAGATTTTCATATTTTACTCCATATGTATCTGGATTGTTTCCACTAATGTGAGAATTTATTTACATTCTTTATATATTTTTTTGATCTTTATGTATTGCTTAAAATAGAAAAAAATCATGATGGGGATAGGTGTTTAACAAGTAGATTACATCTCAGTACGTCTTAGTAGAACATAGCGTCAAACCTATAGGATGGGTGTAGTTACCTCCGTGTCTAATAATTCCTAGGTATTCTTCCATCCTTTGAAATATTTATACATATGTATAAAAAAGATAAGTTAGTGGCTAAAAGTGGTATGTTGGGCAGGAGAAAATTTTTTTAATATGATGATATCATCTCAATATGCTTAAAGCTAAAATTTAAGGGAAGTAAACTTTCCAGTTGTGGCAGAGAGGTCCTGAAGAGTAAGAAGGTTGAATAAATGGGGGAGGGAAGGCGCAAAAGCTCTTCTCAATATTTTCTGTAAATTCTCAGAGTTTTGGCAGGGAATGCTTTGGGCTACCTTTCCAAAACTCATTCCTCAGAATTATGCATGCCTAAATTATACTCTGGAACATAGTATTTAGAAGATATTAACTGTTACAAGCATGCTCATTACAAATAAAAGAACCATGCATTCAAATTGGGATAAAAAATGATGGCAAGATGTAGGAGTTTTCAAAGGTTGAGATTATGTTTCTATTGTGTTTTTGAGAAATTATAGATAATGTGTTGTCATTAAATAATGTACATATTTAAATTCCCACTCTCGATTATTCTCATTATTCATTTAAATGTGAATAATTCATTTTGTCCCTAAAATTAACATCAAATCCATGAGAAATTGAATTCCATAATTAAGTCTAAAATGAAAGGAGATTAAAGGATGAAAGTACATTTTAGAATCTATATATTTTTTAGAAAACTTAAAGGAATCTGAGCTAAAGCGGTGCACAAAAATGAATCTTAAAAGGGGAATTTAGAACTCGACGGGGACTTACTATAGCTTAACAAATATTTCTGAATGCCAGCTCTGTTTCAGCTCCTGGGACCAAGGGCAGGTCTTTGAACGGGACTCTCATCCTAGTGAGGGGGAATGACATTAATAAGAATAAACAAAGAAAGGTAGTATGTTATGTTGTTATAACTGCTACAAAGGGATATAGAGCAGAGAAGAGGATCAGTGTGTGAAGTGGATAGGAGGGTGGTTGTGTCTTATACAGCCTAATAGAGATCTGAGAGGAATAAGTAATCAACAGATGGGACTATTTGGGGTCTCGAATGTGCCTAGTGTATAAAATAACATCAAAGACTGAGTAATATACCATATATATATGTATATATATATATATACACATACATATATATACATATATATGTATACACACACACACACACACACATATACCACATCATCTTTCTCCATTTGCCTAGTGATGGACATTTGAGTTACTTCCATATCGTGGCTCTTGTAAATAATGCTGCATTAAACACAGGATTACATACATCTTTTTGAATTACTGTTTTCATTTCTTTGGGTAAATACCCAGTAGTGGAATTATTGGATCTTATGGAATTTCTATTCTTAATTTTTTGAGGAACCTCGTTACTGTTTCCTACAGTGGCTGTACCAGTTTACATTCCCACCAGCAGTGTATGAGGGTTCCTTTTTCCCCACATCTTCCCCAGAAGGCAGGAGGTGGGGGAATGGGCAAAATGGATGAAGGGGGGTGGGAGGTACAGGCATCCAGTTATGGAATGAATAAATCATGGGAATAAAAGGTACAACATAGAGAACATAGTCAATGGTATTGTAATAGTGTTGTATGGTGACAGATGGTAGCTACACTTGTGAATGTAACATAACATGTGGACTTGTGGAATCACTGTGTTGTACACCTGAAACTAATGTAACATTGTGTGTTAACTATAGTTCAATTAAAAAAGAATATCAAACAGTTCAGTGTGGCTGGAACTCAGTAAAAGATAGATGCAAACCATAAAGGGCATTTTACACATTGGTAAAGAGTTCGGATTTTATTTTAATGTGATGTGAGGACATTGGAGGTTTTATGAGCAGAGGAGAGGCATGACTCAATTTACTTTATTTATTTATTTATTTATTTATTTAGGGATGTAAAGGCAACCCTTTATTTAAATTTCTTAGCTTCTCTGTTAGGTTGAAGGTTTTTTCCTAAATATTTAAGTCACTAATTCATGTTCTGTGAATGAATTAATCTGTTTACTCTTTCTAGAAATGTCTTATTATTATTATTAACTCATTTCCCTTTTCCAGTTATATTACTGGTAAATACTGTCCCCAATTTTGAAATTTGTCTTTTAGTTTTGTTTATCGTTTTTTTTTATTTTAATGTTTTTTTTTTATTATATTATGTTAGTCACCTTACAGTACATCCCTGGTTTCTGATGTAAAGTTCGATGATTCATTAGTTGCATATAATACCCAGCGCACCATGCAATACGTGCCCTCCTTACTACCCATCACCAGTCTATCCCATTCCCCCATCCCCCTCCCCTCTGAAGCCCTCAGTTTGTTTCTCATAGTCCATATAAATATCACTTTTGCTACTGTTTAGAGAATAGATATAGGTCAAGACTGAGGACAAACAGTTCACAGTTGTCCAAATGGGAGAGATAGTAGATAGGACTAAGGTTAGGGGAACCATATGTACCAGTTTGCTGGGGAGAGTCCTAGTTTGTACCTGTTGTTACCACATAATTATCAGTAGCACTTCCTTTCACTCGCAAAAATAGTAAATTATATGATCACCTAACTAAGAGAGTAACAGTGAAGGTCCTGTGAAGTGCCCAGTGTCTGAGTGTATTTTGAAGGTAGAGCCAGGAAGACTCTGATAGATTATGTGTAAGGTGGAGAGAAAAAGAAGTCAAGCATGATGACAAGGTTGGAGGGTTGAGGAATAAGATTTAATGGTGGTCCTACTGAGGAAGAAGTGCTAGTGAAGGAGTCTTTGGGAGAGGAAAAGGGTTTTTGGTATATCTTAGGTTTGAAGCCATTCCTGAAATTAGGATTTGTGTGCAAGTGATTTTCTAAGGGAATACTTCCAAGAGAGACTGATGAGAGAGTGGGAGAAGTAGGAAAGGGAAAGAGAGAAAGCCGAGTAAGGATGCTATGGCAGGCTATGTCCCAAACTATGATCTGATAGGAGCTCTGGAGCGTAAATTGCATCTCAGAGCTTCTCCTGATTTAAAACTGTTTGGGTATGAACTGCTGGGATCAGGGGAGAGGAACAGAAACTCCAGGCACTTCAGTTTCCCTGTGACTTCTAGGCCACTCCATAGCCCAAGGGCTATCCTTCTTAAGGTGCTATGAACTGAATTTTGCTTCCCTAACCCAACATCATATGTTGAAACCCTAACCCCTAATGTGATGGCATTTGAAGACAAGGCCTTGAGGAGAAAAATAGCGTTAGATAAGTTCCTTAGAGTAGAGGCATCATAATGGGATTAGTGACTTTACAAGAGGAAGAGAAAGGGATCACTCTCTCTGCTATGTGAGGACGCAGAGAAAAGGCAGCCATCTGCAAACCAGGAAGAGGGTCTTCCCTAGCAACTGAATCAGATGGCATCTTGATCTTAAACTTCCCAGCTTCTAGAAGTGAGAGAAAATAAATTTATGTTATTTAAGCCACCCAATCTCTGGTACTTTGATCACAGCCTGAGTAGATTAAGACATAAGGTTACAGGTATCCATTAGACTCAAAGCATGTGGAAGCTGGGGGATAGGCACAGAAAACAGAAAAGAGGAATCTCAGGGGCACTGGACAGAGCACCAGCTATAGGGGACTGCGCTGTCTACCACAGAGCTTAAAGTCAAGAGTTCACTGGAGCGTGCCCTTCAGCTCCAGTGATGATATTAGATCATCAAATCAAATAAGTAGGCCACTGGATATAAGACTCAAGTTAGGAGAGAGGTCAGGAATGAAGATGGAAGTGTCTGAATCAAATAGGAGGCATTTTAAAGACCAGACTAGCTGTGGTCATGTAGGGAGTGAGTGCAAGTGGAGAAGGGAGGCTCAGTACAGCACTTGCCGCTGAGTAAGGCACCAAGGAAGTAAGACTACCATCTGTGCCTGGAGCAGTCTTAATCTTATCTGAAAAATAAGAATGGGTCAAGGCTCTCGAGGAATAACATCTGTGGGAGATCTTTAGAGCGCTGTTAATGTGCTTGGTTGTCTTATCCTCCGTCTTGATTCATTTTAACATCTCTGCCTTCTGCCCCTTTGCGTGGGGAAAAGGTACACTCAGCATCTTTTTCTTCTCCCCGAAAGGCAGAAACATCATAAAAATCACACTAATTTGGCAATAGGTAGTTTTAGACCAAAGATACAAATATATGGTGCTATGATGTCTTCGAAAATCCCTTGGGTTCTCAAATACCAAGTCAGTTTTAAAATTCTCATAGAAAATGAATTTGAATAATCCTACATAAAGCAAACAAAACCCAAACAAGCAGATCCCATGCCTTTGAATGCAGGGTAGTGTTTACTAAATCAAATAAATAGACAGTTAAAAGCCCAATAGAGTTGGGATTTTCTGTTGGAGGGATTAACTCTTAAGTAGCCCATAATCTGCCCCCTTTTTTAAATAAGTCTTTATTATTATAACTCCTAGCTTCGAAGGAGACAAACAGTCTCTTTGGGCCAACGTCTAAGGCTCATTTCATCTCCCTAAGGAGCCAACTAACCTTTGCTTGAATGCTAACTATAGGAAACATAGAACTTCCTGAAGTCACACTTCCCTTCTCAGTGATAGAATATCCTTCCTTACAGGAGACACTGATGTCTTCCTTCCTTCATCCCACCTTCCTTAGCCGAGTCTGGACTGTAGAACTCCACTTTGTTTTTTATTTTTCCTTTTGTGTTTAATTCATCAGCACAGTCATTCAGGTAGGGATGAGAGGGTGTGGGAGAATAATGCTGGTAACATAAGCTAACTTCTATGGCCCTTTCTAATCTATTTACTATATTAATCCTTATGGCTCTATCATCATTATACTATCCCTCTACCTGCTCTATTACTATACCCAGAGGTGCCAAGAAACTTGCCCGAGGCCCTTGAGTTAGGGCTTCCTAAAGCCACACTTCAGTCACTGCCCTTCAGGTGATGGAGCCAGAGTTCGAACCCCAGCAATCTGGCTCTGGGGTTCAACTTTGCAACCACCATGATACACTGCCCCTCTGAGGCAGGGGAGTAATGCTGTCCGAGAAGCTTGCCCCCCTGCCCTTGCTCAACGGGGACCTCACAGAACAACTTTACCTCACAACAGCTAAGGCCACTTGTGGTGGTCTTTATGTGCTCAGCTTCAAAAGGGCTCAAGCCGTTGCCTTTCAGGACACAGGAAATTTATGAGGCAGCTTATAGTCTCCATGCTAGAAACTGATGAAATTCTATTAATCTCCCCTCCACTAATTTGATTTGGTGTGTTCCTTTCATGGAAGACACCATCTCATCATAAATCTGACAGGCCTTGTGCTCACGCTGCATTGCTTTTATTATTATTGTATTACAGGGTTTCAGTAACTTGGATTTAGGATTACAGACATAAGTGCCAGAAAAATTTACAGCAGGCTGCCAACCCCACATTTTTATAGCTTGGCTTGTTGCACAGTTTCTTTTAAAAATCTTAACACTTATCCCTTGACTTCAGTTTAAAAATACAATTTGTGTTCTTTCTATCTATAAAAACTGTTTGTATTCTGAGATAACTAAAGCAACTCTCAGTTCTTTGTATTTTTGTATCTTCAGGGTAGAATTTGGAAATATTCTTAATAGGAACATTTCCTAGGTCAGTCAATAGCAATTAGCCATTACTCTTAATTTGTTGGCATTTTATTATTGCATCTTTAAAAATGCACTTTGAGGACATGCAATGTCACCTCAAATAAAATTCAAGTATTATCTGAATCCTCGTACTGTGACTGTTAATTAGTTTTGAAAAAAGGCAAAGCTTGTTCATTATTATGCTGAGGACGACAACTAGTTTTTTAAAAGGACAAAGATAATTATTAATTATATGCTTGGAATTTTATTTTTAGGCAAAAAGTATGAGATTTAATTACCTAAATTAATTACCTAACATTAATGATGGGAATAAGTAGGCTTTATTCATATGCCACTCAGAATAATAAGTGGTTTACTTGTATTATCTCATTAAAATGTGTCAACAATCTTACAAGGGAATTAAACATTTTAAAGTAATGCAAAATACAGTGCATTGTCTTAGATTTCCCAGAATACAGTTTTTATGTTATCATGTATAAAGCTCCTATACAACCTAGGGTCTGCTGTGAGTCTCTTTTGTTCCCGGATCTATTTTTTCTGCTCTAGAGATATGTCAGGGACACTTGGACAAATTTGTGGAAGCAGAGAGCTTTTCTGTATTTTTTCTGTGGGACAATACTTTATATCAGTAACTATTGGAACTACTGGAACACCACCTCTGGTTGTGCCTGAAACATTGCAGCACCCATGGGCAAGAGTGTGCCTGCAGGTGTCCATTTCTGCATTAGTCAGGCTACTTCATCCTTACAAGATTATTTATTTGAGTTTTGATAAGGAAATAAAACAAGAATATGGAATGAAGAGGGTGGAGATTGGTTTGGGTTTTTTTTTTTTTTAACCATTTCTCCATGTTTAGTAGTGTTAGAGCTTTTTTTGGACAGGCCTGTCTGTCACCTGTTTTCTGTTGGAGGATGGAGGACGAATCTCTCAAGTCTCTGCTTGGACCTCTCCATTCATTGATGCAGAGGCTTCACCAGCAGAGTGCTGGGAAACCAGGGGGGTAATACCTGACACTGAATCCTCCCTTGAGCAGAAAATAAAAGGACTTTAATGAAAAACACTTCCGATGAATGCTAATCTTTTAAAGACTTGAACTTTTTGCTCACTTTCCCAGTGATTAAAAAAAAAAAAAGGAAGAAAAAGAATCAAAGGAATCAAGGATGGTCAGAAGGTTGGGGGCCTATCAGATACCCCAGTGGAGATGCTTACTAGTTAGTGAGATAGAGATGTCTGGATTTAGGGGAGAAGTCAGGGCTGGCGGGCTCACTAAATGTATCAATACAGATATATTTTCTTTTGACTATGCATATATTTATTTAAATACATTAGCAGAAGGGCTGAGATTATACATTCTCATGCTTATAAAAATAGTTGCATCTAGAGGATTTGAACTGGGGGCTCGTGCAACAGGGGTTTTAGCTTTTTTATAATGTTTGTGTCTTTTCCGATGAGAATGTATTAGCAAATGCTATACCATATTAAAAATAAGATTTTTAAAAAAGAAGAAAATGTGCTAAGTCAGCCACATGCTTGGGTCAGGCTCTGGTGAAACAGGAAGTTGTCAGATGTCAGTGGAAAAGATTATTATCTGTTCTCTTCAACATGGGTGGGGTCGGCTGACCATGACTAATATTCTTATCTTGCCTATGACACTACCTTCTTATCACCTGATAAATATTTACTCACTTATTAAGAAATTACCGATATTCCTACCTTTGTGACCCTTTACTCCATGAAGATAAGGCTCAAGATAAAACTCATTGCACCCTCTTTACTGGTTATCTACCAACCCCCCTCCCAACAGCCAGACCCACTCTAACCTCTTCCTCTGATGCTGACCAAGGTTCCCTGGCTAATGAGCTTCTTTTTGGGTTTGGGAACCAGGGACTACAGATAGATTAGAAGGCAGAAAGAAAGTAAATTGTGGTATTTCTTCCCTTAATCTCTCCTTCAGCTACATTTTCAATGGTGATCCTATACGGCCGCTATGATGGCAGCTCCTGTAGAAGGAGGGTAGGGGAATGGAGACCTTTCTCCATGGCTTTACTCTCACTGCTGTTTTCTTTGGTAACACTATTTCTTCCTCTTCCTCAGACCCTGAGATCCCAGGTCTAGTAACAGCTTGGAACTGATGCTAGTTTCTGGTTCTTCTGTAGCTCTTATCAGTTCCTTAAGGGATGAGTCTTTCTGTTAAACTTTTAGAGTAGACTGCTCTTTCTTGAGAAGACCTCGACCCATACACTCCTTTTTTGTGCTCCCTGGATTGAGTTGCATAAACGGTTATCACAGCATCTATCTATATGGTCATCTTTGAATTTTTTCTCTCATAAAGATGCATGAACTCTCTCTCCTTTTCCCTTTGAAATATATACAGATTCTTAGAATTTCTTGCTACATCTGTGGCTGCCTTTCTAGGGCAAGCTGGTGTCTCCTGCTCTGATGACTACAGTTCCTCCTAACAGACTCTGACTCTACTCTTGCTCCATCGCGATCAGTTTTCAACACAGCATCCAGAATCATCCTTTGAAACCATGGCAGATCTTTTCTCCGCTCATTCAGAGTTTTTCAGTGACTTCTTACCGCACTAAGAACAAAATCAAACTTCCTTTTCATGGCCTAATGGCTCTACAGTACCTTCTGGCATTAACCCCAGGTTACATTCCAGCCTCAAAGACTTCCTGTTGTTTGCATCCTGAACCCTTGACCACACAGGCTTTGGCAGATTTTCCCTCCCCTGGAGCACCGTCCCCAGATATCTGCATTGCCACTCCCTCAGGGGCTTTAGGCCTCTGCTCAAGAACTGCACTGAGATATTCAGCCTCTTTCAAAAGTCTGACTCTGCTTTATCTCTTCCTTCTGGCTTTTAACACCTTGTCTATGCTTATACTGCATTTTTCCCCCTCCCCCTACACTATAATGTAAATTCTAGGAGACCAAAAATGTTTTGCATTTTAGTTATTGCTTTCCCAATAAGTGTGATTTTACTTATTTCAGAATTTAATAATACATATACTAATGCAGATGTTTTTAAGTGACACATATATGATGTTAGAGAGCAGAGATATTGGTTATATTATCGTCTTTTTAATTTTTTAAATTTCAATACATTTTTCTGTGTTTTATTTAGATGCTACAAGCATATATATATATCTGTATGTTTGTGTAGGTGCGTCTTTTTGCATAGATATTAGTTACATGTGTTTCCCACAAATTAAAGTGAACCAACATGAATAATCAACATGATTATTCTTGTCAATAGCTTGAAAACATCAATGATCATGGAAAACTATACCAATTAATTTACAAATGAAGACACTGAGGTGCTGGTTGGGCAGTTAATTACTTTATGAATATTGTATGCATTTGTGAACATGTGATATTTATTATTTAATTCAGTATGTATGTTTACTTATAGTGCTAGATATTGCTAGGTGTTCAGTTAATTTTTATCCCATTTTAAAAAACTAATATAACCCTAATTTTGGATGTGATAGCAATGTGTCCATTTAAAATTACCTACCTTTCCAGAACCTAAGGGTGACCACATGACCCCATTCTGACGAGTGAAATGCATAAGGTACTCTTCTGTGTGTGTTTCTGGGAGATATATTTCAGGGTGGGAGGGCGGAAGAAACACTCATTTATACATACTTCCCAGCTTTTGCATTGTTGTCTAGAAAGAAGACGTGGTACCTGGAGTGGAGCATTGGATACGTTTTTGGCTTTTCTTCCCATCTTTTCCTGGAAACTAATGTCCGTCACCTGATGTATTATTCTGAATGCCTCTTTATCCTCATATAGTCAGTTACATATTTATATACATACATGTTATTGTTTTGTGAATGTGGAATAGTTATACCCCTTGATTTATGTTTTTTATACTTAGCAATGTATCATGAACTTTCACCAAATCAGTTGGAGAAAAACCTCTAACTCAGTTTTTAAGTGCAATGTAATGATCCATGGTATAGATAGATGTCAGATAATGCATCTTTATTCTATTATTGGAGGGCATTCAACTGGTTTAGAGTTTTCTTTTCCTTTGATGTTTTACACTAGACTTTTTATGAAGCTAATTATAGATTCATATATTGCAGCAGCCCCTGGCCGAGAGCTTATGATAAGGATATAATAGGAAAACATGTTTGTGACCTTGCGGGCTTTAGCATAAACGTCAGAGCACAGAGCCGGGAACTCCCAGCTTGCCCAACAGCTTGGAATGCCTGGCTCTCGCTGAGGGTGGACCGCTGTCCTCAGATAACGATCGGCCAGGAACGCCTGGTCCACTAAAGGGCAGAACGCTGCCCCAACCAAAACTTGATTGCTCTTGGCAATAGCTTGCGGGGCCCATAGAAACATGTTTAAGAAGAGGCCTCACTTGCTGAACGTTACATCATCTAATCCCGTGACCCTCCCCGTGATGTACTACTATTCACTAGGATGTAATACAGATCATCCCCTTGATTGTCTTTGATTGTTTATTGCCAATAAATACGCGAGGTTGCAGCTGTTTGGGGCGATCGCATTCTTGGCAGTGGCGTACCTGGCGGTCGTCCCTTGCACCCATGCTCTCTTTCGCAAGCTAACCTGTCCGTGCCTCCTCCTTCTCCCGAATCAACACCGTGGCTCCACGGGCAGTGATGCGGCAAGTGTGGTTTTACACAAAATTATACAGAGTGATCTCATGTACATTTTATCCAGTGTCCTCAGTGGTAATATTTTATAAAGTTAATATTGAAGTCAAGATATTGATATTAACATAATCCATTGATCTTATTCAGATTTATCTGGTTTTACTTGTACTCATTTTTTTTTTTTAAAGATTTATTTATTTTAGACAGAAGGGGAGAGAGAAAGAGAATGGTAGGGAGGGAGAAGGAGAGAGAGAATCTCAAGCAGACTCCCCACTGAGCACAGAGCCCGAATGCAGGGCTCGATCCCAAGACCCTGAGATGATGACCTGAGCTAAAATCAAGAGTTGGATGCTTAACTGACTGAGCCACCCAGGTGCCCCACTTATATTCATTTTTGTGTTTGTGTTTCATTTTAGAAAATTTTATCACAGAAGTGGGTTTGTGTATTTACTAGCACCACGGTCAATATACAGAACAATTCTCTCTTTTGTCTTTGTATAATCACACCCACCTAAAACTTGAAGACCACTAATCTGTCCTCTATTTCTAAAGTTCTGTCCTTTCAAAATGTTACATAAATGGAGTCATATACTACGTAACTTTTTAGGATTAGGTGTTTTCCCTCAGCAAAATTCTCTGAAGTTCATCCCAGTGATTGCAGGCACCTAAAGTCCATTCCTTTTCATTACTGAGCAGTATTTCATGGGATTTGTGGTGCAATCTCTTTAGCCATTCCTCTGTTGAAGGACAGCGAAGCTGATTCTAGTTTTTGGCTATTGAAGATAAAGCTAATATAAACATTCGTGTTCAGGTTTTTGTGTTAGTACGAGTCTTCAGTTCTGTGGGTCATATAGTAATTGTATGTTTAGCTTTATAAGAAGCAGCCAAAATGTTTTCTGGAGTTACTGTACCATTTTACATTCCCACCAGCATTGTATGAGTGCTCTAATTTATTTGCACAGTCATCAGCATTTAGTGTTGTCACTAAATTTTGTTTTTAACCATTCTGACAAGTATGTAATGATATCTTACTGTGGTTTTAATATGTGTTTTTCTCATGTCTAAAGATGTGGAACATTTTCTCATGGGTTCATTTGCTATCTTTATGTTCCATGAAATAAACAATACCTTTTGCTCATTTTCTAATTGGATAGTTCTTTTATGTCGAGCTTTGAGAGTTCTCTATGTATTCTAGATACCAGTCCTTTGTCCCACATGTGTTCTATTAGTCAATTCGTGCTGCCAAAACAAAATACCACAGACTGAGTGGCTTAAATGAGAGAAACTTATTTTCTCACAGTTATCCAAGAAAAGTCCAAGATCAAAGGGCTGGTAGGATTGATGTCTGATGAGAGCTCTTCCCTTGGATTGCAGCTTACCACCTGCCCACTGTGTCCTCACATGGCAGAAAGGCAGTGAGCTCTCTGATGTTTCTCCTTGTAAGGACAAAGATCCATTGGATGAGGGTTCCATCTTAATGACCTCATTTAACCTTAAGTATTTTTTAGAGGCCCCATGTCCAAATACACTACACTGGGGGTTAGGGCTTCAACATGCAACTTTGAGGGAATATAACATTCAGTGCATCACATGTGTCTGGTAAATATTTCCCCCAGTAGGGAGCTTGTCTTTATAGCCTCTTAACAGAGTTTTTCACAGACCAAACATTTTTAATTTTGATGAAATCCAATTTGTCAAATTTTTATTTTATGAACCATACTTTTTTTTTGTAATGTCCAAGAATTTTTTGCCTACTCCTGGATCTTAACAATTTTCTACGCTTTTTTCCCCAAAAGTATTTTTATAGTTTCACATTTCACGTTTAAATCATTACCTATTTTCAGGTAAACTTCATATAAGGTATGGGACTTAGGGTAAAGTTCATTTTCTTTGCCTGTGGATGTCAAATGTTCCAGCACCATTTGTTGAAAAGGCTGTCCTGCTTCCACTGAATTGTTTTTGCATGTTTGTTAAAAATCAGTTAAACGTGTTCATGTAGTTCTATTCTTGTGTTCTGTCTCATTGATCTATACATCTATTTCCTTCCACATAATCCTGATTTCTATACGTAAATTGTAAGTCTTGAAATCAAATAAATTGATTCCTATCCTTATTCTTTTTTCTCCCCCCCAAATTATTTAGCTATCCTAAATAATTAAAGCTTTAATTGTTCCTTTGCCTTTTCATATAAATTGCGGAAGAATTTTGCCTATATTGTCAAAGTAAATCTTGCCAGAATTTTTATAGGAATTATGTTAAAACTATAGATCCATATGGGAGAATTGACATTTTAATGATGTTGAGCTTTTCAGTACGTTAAAGTGTCATGCTGATTTAGGTCATCTTTGATTTCTTTCTGCATTTTGTAATTTTCAGAATACAGATTCTTTGTGTATGTTATTAACTGCATGCCTAAATATCTTATTTTCTTTGGAGCTGTTATAAATGGTATTGTGTTTAATTTTGGTTTCTGCATAATCATTATTGGTAGGTAGACATGCAATTAATTTTGTGTGCTTCTTGATGATGTTGTGCTTGAAAATATACCTGGCAACTTTTTTCTTTTTCATGCTGATATTTTCAATGTAATTCTGAGAAAGTATGTTTTTGTTTTTGAATGACTTGTTTATAATGAAGCTTTTAGAAAGAAGCTTGTCTGTATTTGAGATTGAGGAATAAATCTCACAGTAGGCATGTTGTTTTGGATATGTGGTATTTGCAAACCCCAGTTGCCTAGTAGGTGATATTTACTTAATAAATTTGCCTTTTATCATCATTGCCATTTTTCAGGCCCATTGATAAAGGTAGGCATTAGGAAGTTCACCTTTCTATAGTGCTTTTAAGTAGAAAATTCATGCTAAATAAAACAACTCTTTTAAAGAAAAATAGCCATTGCTGTACATAGACAGTTAAGCAAGTATCTGGATTTCACTTGCAGAATAGAAATATGGTAAAAATATATTTTGGATTTTGTTTTGTTTTCTAAATCACATTTCTGGAGTAATTGCATAATACTTAAATTCTTTTTACAATTTTCTGGGTAGATGTAGCCAAAACATATAAAAGGAAATTAAGTATATCCAACAAGTATGTCAACTTGGAATTAGTGGGATATTTTGTTACACTGCACTACGTATTAAATTTTTAGTTGATCAAGTCAGCATCATTTTATGCTGCTTTCAGATGTGCTCAATACCTGTACATTAATGAAAAAACCAAGATTTAAATATAGAAAGCAATTTTATAAGAGGCAATTTACAAATGATTAGCAATCTCCCAAAGGAAGTACACAAAAGTGAGAGCAAACCAGTGCATGTTAACAAATGAAAATCATCTTTTTGGTGCTTTTACTTGAGAGTTGAATTCAAAGCTGTTTTTCTGAGTCCTCCCTTTTCTTCCCAAAGTTGAAAGATGAAATGATGAATTGGTTTGTTTATAGCATACTTTCAATGACATTTTTTGGAAGTCAAATTAAAAATTAGACTTTCTATGCAGAGATTTGCAGACAGTAGGGAGTAGCCATGGGACAAGGGGCTTGCAAGTTTTGTTTACATTGCCTTAATAGTGTAGGATTTTTTTTTGCTTTTTGTTTTTGTTTTGTCTGTGTCTGAATTGTGCATGTGTATGGCATGACTAAACACGTATTGGAGATGACTGTATGTGAGAATAGTGTGGGAGATAGAATTGGGTCCCAAAGGAGAATGTAGAGCCCATAGATCCCTATGACTCATTGAATTTTGTTAAAGAGTTTGTATAAACTGTAGAGTAGCCCTTCTAGGCCCCTTTCTACTCCAGGCTGACCTCCATGTATTCAGTTACTAGTTTTCCTCCAAGGGTACAAGAGTTCACTCCTCTTGTTGGGGGAAAGTTTGGCAATATAGATTTCAGATATACCTGGGACCCTGGCCATACAACCATACACATGCTATAGTTATTATAGTGTGAAAACTTATTTCCTGTTCTTTAATTTTATTTTTGATTGAAATAAATCAGTTTGCCAGCATCTTCTCCCACTGTTCTTAAAACCCATTTATCCTTTCTTAACTGTAATTGCATTGCATTGACACTTACGTCGGTCTGTTGGTCATCCTCCTTATCTAGTAATTTTCTTGATTAACTTTTAAAGATTTGTTTTAAAGCCTGATGCCCCTGGATCTCATGACCCTGAGATCATGACCTGAGCCAAAATCAAGAGTTGGATACTCACCTGACTGAGCCACCCAGGCGCTCCCCTTCATTAACTTTTATATAACAAAAACAAGAATGACAAAATCAGCACATCGTTCAGGAATCTAGGCAGAGATAAAGGAGAAGCAGGATTTCTCAAAACCATCTGTGTTTTAGTCTATGCCAATAGAATAGATAAACTCTATTTAGGGATTAATGTGTTTTTTCTAGCCATTTTTTTCCCCTAAAATACTTCACATTTCAGTGGCCGTTCCTATTATGTTCTTCTTAGACATCTCTAGTGACTGGAATTGCTGGTTAACATCAGCTTATTCTATACTATTAGGTAGACATGATTACCAGAATTACCCAATTATCTTCTGTCCTTTGGTCCTAGTTCTGACCTCTAGGGAAATGGAACAAGTTTACTCTTCCTTGTCCATGGAAGAGATTTGCTGCTATGAGTGCAGCGGGTGGTTTCATGCCTAGTTTGAATATCCTCATTCAGACCTTCTCAATATGGCCTAGTCATGATAATCATCCTATAGTTATGCCCAATTTTGCTGGAGTCCCTCTTTTTATTCCATTATCATCCATTTATTTGGTACCTGCTATGTGTCTGATACTGGGTTAGATTCTGGGGAACATTTATTTTTATGTAACAAAAATTTGCATAGTGCTTTCTGTGTTCTAGAATTTAAGTGCCTTACAAATAATAACACATTTAATCCTCTTATCAAACCTATAATTTGGGTACTATTATTATTTCCATTCATTTATGAGAAAAGGTTTTTAATGCAGGGAATCTACCTCCAGAGTCCACTAAGGTTCTGTTTCTCCTACACTGCTTCCTCTTCTGCAAAGTTTCCTGAGGAACACAGAAGTCGGAGGAAGACAGTGGGCAAATGGAGACTTCAGTGATCTAAATCAAGCGTCATCTGAAGCAACTAGTCTAAGCCAGTTTTGTATATAATAAATTCAGTTTTCTAGTATAATAAAACCTCATTAGTGAAAAAACTATGTATATTGCTCTGTCAAGAAATGAGATTTAAAAAATTTCTTATGGTTACTATATTTCTTTAAAAACTACTTAAAATGGCATTTTATCACATGTAATGGTTCATTTTAAGATTTGAGGATTTATTAAAGTACTTAGAATTTTGTTTTCTATGTGATGTATTACCATATCAGATTTTTCCAAATCTGTTCCCATGCAATTTATTTTTAAAAATCTAGATAAAAGAGTATCCCAATTAAATTATGTATTGGCCTGGGCCACCTGAGATAATGAGTTTATGTTAGTTTTATCTTACAACTGTATAATATAAGGTTTTCACTACCAAATGTTACTTACATGAAATGCTGTTCACATAAGGGTAGTGTATCTTGAATGTCCATTACTATGGATAGAATTCCTTCCACAGACACATGCACGTTGTTTTAAAAATCAAGGGAAGATAATCTTGGCAAAATACATTTTGGTCTATTTTGTACATTTGGAAATATTCTGAATTGCAAAGAACTGTCAACATTTCATAGCTGGGAGTCACCAGGTATTGCAAGAGCTTTATAGGTTTGAGAAATTTAAAATAGTTCATTGAAATTCACATAAAATTTCTACATGAAAATTTCTTTATGTAACAGTTTGGCTTTGTGTGGGTCAATTTAATATATAAAATACACATGCCACTTACTTCACAGAATTGAAGTTTAATGGAAATCGTAGAATGGAGAAATACACGATTGTACTTTGTAAAGTATGTAGTGCTGATGAGCATGAGACAACATTCCTAAGGTAAAAGTTTTCAACTTCAAAATAAAGGCACTCTAGAGAAGATAGATTACTGTTGGAAATATACAACTTGTAAAATCTCAGCCTATAAAATTTGATTGATCTCCGATTCACGTAGTGTTTGCAACAGAATTATAAAATATTTCACTAGTTCTCATATATGATCCTAAACTTACAGTGTTAAAAATGGATACATTTGTTGACTGTTTACCATGGGCTGAGCCCTGTGGTAAACTCTTGCTGTGATAATCTTATTACTCCTTAGGTGAATTGTGAAAGTGAGTATTCTTATTATCTCCCTGTTACAGATGAAGAAACTAAAGCCTCAAGGGAATAAGATACTTATCCGAAGTTTTAACATTAGTTAGTTGACAAACTGAAATTGAACTCAGCTATCTGACTTCAGAGCCTAACTCCCAACCACTTTTGCCTCTTCCCTATTGAAATGAGTGCCCTACTGCGATACAAGAAGCAGACACCACTCTTCTTGCTCAGACTTTGCTAGAACTCCTATCGGAATTGTATTGAGGGCCAGCTTATGATCTAAAGAACAAGGGTGGTCTTTTTAATGCAACCCATAAAACTGTCTCAGGTTAGATTCCTCTGAAAAAGATCCAGGGAAACTGGCTTTACTAGGGACAAGTTTGCAGGGAAGTTGGTCAGGGAGTAGAGGTAGAATAGGGAAATGGAAGTACCTGGTTCCTAAGCATGGGTGTGAGTACAGCCAGTCCCAGCCTCAGCTTAATCTTTCAAATTAGCTCTGGAATATGAAATACACATTCAAGCATATTCCAAGTGAGGAAAGAAAGTAGGATCTTTGTACTCCTGCATTTACCTGTAAAGGGCCACTCTGGGAGACTTAAACTCCCATGGTCACAGGCAGGTGCCAAACTCAGAAGCAAATTACACAAAACAGGAGAGGATGGGCTCAAAGAAATGCTAAAAAAAATTCAAGGGGCAGATCTTAGTTCATTTGTTCATGATCTTCTGACACATTTGTGTTTCTTCCTCACATGATTTATCAAATTCAGCTCTGAAAATTTTCTTACTTGTAAAAGGCAAGAACAACTTAAAGATTTAAAATAATAGAAATATAGGGGCGCCTGGGTGGCACAGCGGTTGGGCGTCTGCCTTCGGCTCAGGGCGTGATCCCGGCGTTATGGGATTGAGCCCCACATCAGGCTCCTCTGCTATGAGCCTGCTTCTTCCTCTCCCACTCCCCCTGCTTGTGTTGCCTCTCTCGCTGGCTGTCTCTATCTTTGTCGAATAAATAAAAAAAAATAATAATAAAATCTTTAAAAAAAAAAAGAAATATAGCAACATCAGTAATGACTGAAAGAAAGTATTTGTTTAGTTGTAGACATCAGAGTACTGTCATATTTCATTTGATAAGTTTCTTATTAATGGACCCAGCCCTTCACCTGTTCGTGAACACAAATACGTCACATTGAAAGTAATACTCCAAACTCTTCTTCATGTATTAAGATGTGGGGGGGAGGGTATTCCACTTTACAAATATTCTACAAATATTCACAAAGCATTGCTAGGAGTGTTCACATTAAAGCCATCTGATTATTCTCTGCTTCCCAATTAATGATTGGTTTTAGACAAGGTTCTCTGTTTGCTTGAGGTCCCAAGAAAGTGGGAAGTGGTTATTCTATATCATTATAACCCATTTCTATTTCATTCTTTGCTGTTGATTCTTGCTGCTCACAGACAATAGTCTACTTACTTTAGCCATTGCTAAAGCTGCTAACCTACTGTGTTGGCCAGTAATAAGATATAGCCAGTTCTCCAGATGGGTTTGTTAGGATGGAAATCCTACGGTAGAGAAGTTGGTTTGCCCAAGCCTGATCTTTTCCCATAGTTATTTCCTTTCCAGCGAATACAGTTTCTCTTAGGGCAGGGAATATGACCCCTTAGCCCAGGAAAATCGAAGGGTGTCTTTGGATAACTGTGTTTTTGCCTTTGAACATTAAATGTCAGTTAAGAAATACCCTTTTTGTCCTATTATAACAAGTTTATAGCTCCGACCATCTGTATCTTACTTAAAATCAAATATTTGGCAACTTTTTAGATTATTACTAATTGTAAGTACTGTGTGTGTATATGTTTATGCATGTGCTGTGTATGCAGATAACATGCACTGGGTACTGTTAATAATCACAACATTTCAATGGAGGAAGGTGGGTTCTCTTATCTTGAGTTTACAGATGCAGGATTTTAGTAACTGATAAAATTGGTAACTTGCTCAGTATATTAACTTCCCAGGGCTGCCAAAGCAAAGTACCACAAACTAAGTGGCTTAAAACAACAGAAATATGTTCTTTCATGATCTGGAGGCTAAAAGTTCAAAACGAAGGTGTTGGCAGAGTTGGTTCCTTCTAAGGGCTCTAAGGGGAATCTATTCCATTATTTTCTTCCAGCATCTGGTGACTGCTAGAAATTGTTGGTCTTTCTTGGTTTGCAGATACTTCATTCCAATCTCTACCTCCATTTTTACAGGCCATCCTCCCCATGGCTCCTTGTCTTCACATGGCCATCCTCTTATAAGAACACCAGTAGGGGCCGACCATTCTTGAGTATGACCTCATCTTAATTAATTGTATTTACAATGATCCTGTTTCCAAATAAAGTCACATTCTGAGGTACTGGGCAATAGGATTTCAACATACGTGTGGACACAATTCAACTACGAAGTGAAAGGAAAATAGAAATATATTTTCCCTCTACCTTTTATCATATAATAAAGGCATAAGAATAGTACTTTCAGATTTCTTCACTCTCATGACTGCAGAGTGCTTGTTGAGCAAAATTGGGGGATCAGTGACTAAAGTTTTAAATGGGTAGTATGAAACTTATTTGTGAATTTGAGGACAAAGCATACCAGAGTAGAAGAAATGGGTGGCGGATAATTTGAGCAGACTGTTTATTAACATACAATACCCCATAAATACTGTTTCACTGATTTGGTTTGCTTGAGGCTTGAATGTGTATGAAGGAGAGAGTAAATCATAAGGAAATTGCTTGAAGGTAAGAAATGTGAGAGTAGAGATATAAATTTCAAAAGAAATAAAAGTAGCTACTGAAAAAACGTTTAAGAGAAATAGAGTGGTCATAATTGTAAACACATGTATTTATCTAAAAAGGAAAAAAAAGGATGTTAGTACATTTGCTAAGAAACATGCAGTAGAGTGAAATGATGTAATTTGGAGAGTAGGCTTTGCCTTGTAGAGAAGCTGGATCGATGATTGAACCGCCAGGTAGAAAGGTAGAAAGAGAGCCTGTCTAACGGCACAGAAGACATAAGCCTTCACAGTCAGGCAAACATTTTTTTGAATAAATTAATGAAGGAATAACTCCATTATGCATTTTCCTTCTAAATTACCAAAACCCACCTATTATTTTTTACTAATAAGGACATAAATAATGCAATGTTCTTCTCAATAAATCCTTTGCATATTTTAAAGAGAGACTTTATGAAGCCTTGAGCAAAATCACTTAGATTCTTCATTTTTGATTTCTGGAGATTGGTTGTATCAGGAACATAATGAAAAAGATTGAGCTACATTCAGCTACAGTCTTGGATATTATACTAACGGCGGCATAAGACCAAAGTATTATAGTGTCCGTAGAGGGCAATGGCACCAAAAACAATACTGTTTTTACCTCCTTCCTTGGCTAACTAGAAGCACAGAAACCCTCAAAATTCTGGAATAAGAAAGGAGAAGAACTCCTGTCTTCACTCCCAGAAGAGCCCATTGCCGATGCTGAAGAGAAATGGAGCCTCCCTACCTCCTGGCTTCTCCATCACTTCACCAAGGCGAGAAAGGCAATCTTAGAGCACCGAGGGCTCATGAAAAGAAAGCAAGTTGCATGATCAAAGTTAANGCTCCCCTACCTCCTGGCTTCTCCATCACTTCGCCAAGGCGAGAAAGGCAATCTTAGAGCACCGAGGGCTCATGAAAAGAAAGCAAGTTGCATGATCAAAGTTAAGTGTACTTAAAAAAAAAAAAAAACTTATAATGACTGTATAATGAGAATATCAGGCTTTTGTTAGAAGAAAAAACAGGAAAGCTAAAAGGCAGAGAGAGAACACAGGTTCCCCAAAACCTCTGGAAGCTACTCTTGCTAACGATGTGACAGTCATACACATAGTTTTCCGGTCGGTCACTTGTGGCTCAGTTGAATAAATATACTCAGAACCCCAGTATTTTAACAATGCACAAACTTCCTGAGTACAAATAGCAGAAACAAATACAATGTAAAGCAACACAATAATTCCTTGTTATAATAAANTAAAAGGCAGAGAGAGAACACAGGTTCCCCAAAACCTCTGGAAGCTACTCTTGCTAACGATGTGACAGTCATACACATAGTTTTCCGGTCAGTCACTTGTGGCTCAGTTGAATAAATATACTCAGAACCCCAGTATTTAACAATGCGCAAACTTCCTGAGTACAAATAGCAGAAACAAATACAATGTAAAGCAACACAATAATTCCTTGTTATAATAAATATCATTTTTAAAAAAATCAGGCAAAAAAACTTCACCTAATGAAAACATTTACTTTCTAGCCAAAATACCACATAGTTCACACCAACCAGTTACAGCAACAACCACATAGTTCACTAGTTTATTACAGTAAAAAATTGTCGTCACTACTTGAAGAACTTTTCAGTCCATGAAGAATCACAGATCATTCAAGTATTTTACCTAAANATATCATTTTTTTAAAAAATCAGGCAAAAAAACTTCACCTAATGAAAACATTTACTTTCTAGCCAAAATACCACATAGTTCACACCAACCAGTTACAGCAACAACCACATAGTTCACTAGTTTATTACAGTAAAAAATTGTCGTCACTACTTGAAGAACTTTTCAGTCCATGAAGAATCACAGATCATTCAAGTATTTTACCTAAAAGGAAACAAGGATTTAAAATCAAGAATTAATTTAGCTGATATAGGAGAAAAGGCTTTTGCCCCATCTTTTTAAAGTATCAAAACCTGCAGGAAAAAATGGTCTGATATGTAACTGTTTCTCTTTACCAGTTGTTTATATTTTGTCATGTTTGCTTTGGTTCTTTCTACACATATTTCCTTTATTTTTTCGGAATCATTTGCAAGTAAGTTGCAGGCACAATGACTCTTTTTCAGCATATGTCTACTAAGAATTAAGGACATTCTCGTTATATAAATTCAATCCTAAAAACATTCCTAAGAAAATTACAATAATCCTATAGTGTTCTCTAACAGACTGTCTATATTCAGATTTCTAAAAATGTCCTGATGTCTCTTATGCCTGTTTATTTTTCTATGCAATCCAGATGTGTACGCTGTATTCAATTACTATGACTCTCCCTCTCCCCCCCGCCCCCATAAGCCAGGTCACTTGTTTTACAGAATTTCAGTGTTCTAGATTGATCTAATTTTTGTGGAATTAAGTTTTTCTTCTTTTCCTGAATTTCCTGAATCCTGTAAATAGGGAGTAAGTTCTGAAAGCTTTATTAGATTCAGGTTACACATTATTGAAAATAATATTTCAAGGCTGATTCTCTATATTTCATATTGTATCACATCAGAAGTCATATAATATCAAGTTTCCGCAGTATTAGTGATGGTACGTTTAGTACTATGGTTAAAGTGGTTACAGTGATGACTGCCAATTTTCTCCATTACATTTCCCTATTGTAATTAGTAAATATACTTAGCTAAGCAAGCTGTGGGGTTATATCTGGCACTATATGAATATCCTGTTCTGCAAAAAACTTTCATCCAATGATTTTATCATCCATGGATGATTCATGCCTGATTATATTACATCGTGGGTTGGAAAATAGTTATTTTTGTATTTCTGTCTTATCTTTAGATATATTAGCTAGCATTCTTCTATGAAGAAAAGCTTTCTTTTTTCAACCTAGACAGGCTTCTTTTCATGTCATATGCTAAATTTGTCTGAATTTCTCCCTCACAGAAACTTTAAAGTTTGGATTCCTTCTCCAGTTAAATATTGTGATTAAACACGTGGCCCAGTGCAGAGGCAGGTGAATAGCTAAATGACCCTGTCACCCTATGATTTTAGATGTAACATGAGTCTGAAAAATTTGCCCTTAAGTAAAATTTTAAGTTTAATTGAATTGGTGTCTGAACATTTAGTCAGATATTGGTGATGTGTGATGCCATGCTTTTGTGTTATGGCCTATCAGATAATATTCCTTGAGTTCTAAAACTCTTATAACTCAAATTTATAATCATGTTTTGAGGAATCTAGAAAACCTGGACATTTCCAGCTTTTTCGTCAGGCAGGATATGTACTTTCTTTACTTTGGGCATCAATATAACCAAATTCATGTTAAGATAAAGGACATGGAGCCATGATTCTACTTTGATCCAAATAAAATATTTAAATGTATCTTATAATAGTATTATAACTATCAATATATGTTTTATTGTTAATTAAGATTGAGTATGTATATCCTTTCAAGTACATATGAACCAACAAAGGGGGCTTCATTGCAAAGTGTTTAGTGAAAGCCTTCTCTGTGTAAATCACTCTGCCTTTCGTTATCTGTAATAAAGCAATGAATAAAATTTTGTTCTCGATCCCTAAAAATTTATGATTATGATTAAATAGGGGAAACAGAACTTGAACACAAATGGCTAAAAACGAGGCAGTATCTGAGAAGGGTCATATGAGCACTGTAGGGATTTAGAAAGTGAAATCGAATCCATCTTTAGGCATCAAGAGGGCAAAGAGACAGCTTTTTCATTCAGCTCTGAATGGATCCATGACAGTAGATGAGATGGCATCCTGAACAAAGACAAATATATGCAGAGAGAAGCAATCGGGTCATCCAGTTGCCTGGTTCTCAAACTCATTACCAGCAATAATATGCTACAGACAAATTATGGAAGGTCTTAAGGGTCTGGATAAGAAATTTAAATCTTATTCTTCACACAAATGGGTTTTCAAAGTGTGACTGAGAATCACATGCATCAGATTTCACAACCTACTTATCAAAAATACAGAATTCCCGTGAACCTGTGAAAGCTACCAAATCTTGGTTTCAGGGTATAGGACTTGCAATTGAGCGTGTACCCCTAAACATCTGGAGCAGGCCTTCTGGAACTGCACAGAATCCAAGACAAATTCAGAGACCTTGAGGAGAGAGGCACTGTATCACAGTGTCAGATTTTTTTCTGAGTTGACATTCTGATCGTGCCATTTACTGGCTGTGTGACTTTATACAAATTGTTCCAAGTTTTACTTTCTTTGGTATGAAGAACACACACATAGTTAATTACTCATAGAATTGTAAAGATTATAAAGACTAGTGCTTATAAAGTATTTGGATATATTGAAAGAATTGCTGAAAAATATACAGATCAATCAGGTTGTAGATTATAACACTATTTTTCTATACCCTTTGTCTGTTATTTTACTTGTTCTTAGTGATAGCCATATTATTTGTTTTTGTTTTGTTGACTTTTATTATTTTAATACTAAACAAAAAATGTATTAAATGTTCCAAAGGGTGAGAATAATGCATCAGAGTACCTATGAGAAGTAAAAAATAAATTTACTTAATTGGACTCACAACAATGAGAAGTAACATTTTGGACTTAAGTGATTTGACAGCTAATATATATTACTAGTACATAGTATTAAAAAAGTCAAGCTAAAAAAGGACGTTATTTGTTTCCAAATTGCCTAGGAAAAGCCATTGTAATTTGGCCAAAATTTTAATCAGGTATCACTTTACCAGGTAATCATTGCTGTGTGTGAGTTAATGATGGTTGAGAATAATGATGTTTTAAAAAATTACATCGTCCCACTGTTTTTCCTCATATACCCCATTGTGGAAAAATAGTAATATTTGATTCACCAGATTATTTACCAGTCGTATTTTTATTCTCATTTGTCATATTTAAAAAAATGGATTAATATAAAATATCTTATCATTGGAAATAAGATATTGTATAAGTCATCCTATTCATATGCCTGCCAGTTGATGTTAAAAGTTATTGCAGAACAGAGTTTTAGGCAGGTAGATAGGGAATTTCCTACCTTTGAGGATATGGGCGATGGTGGAAAACAGGAGAAAGACCCATACGGTGTTAGTCAGCTTCACCGTGTTGCAAACCTACCAATATTCTCATGGCATATGGGCATTTTTTTCATTCTTTTCCATGATTTCTAAAATCATACACTTTTTGTCTACTATTAAAATTTGAATATTTTATTTTATTTATTTTTTATTTATTTTTAGGTAGGCTCCACATCTAGCATGGAGTGCACTGTGGGGCTTGAACTCACAACCCTGCGATCAAGACCTGAGCTCAGACCTTCCCAACTGAGCCACCCAGGCGCCCCAAAATTTGAGTTGTTTTAAGTTGCTGATTAAAAAAAAAACCCAAAGCTTACATGCTCAGAAAAGTGTTCCTCTTCACGTAGTTTAACACACTGAACTGTTTTCTTTTTCCTCTCTCTCATGTCGCCTACAGCAGCTTCAATACCATCTCTTATTCATATAATATTCTGTCTTTCTCTCTGGAATTTGACAGTGTTTTCTTCTTCTGCTCTGCTATTTTTTTTCTTTCATCCCTTTAGCAAACCTCATAATCAAGTCTTCAGTTGCAGCTTTATGACTTTGCAAGACCACCCTACTCAAAAATGATCTTTCTGAAAGCTTACGCCATTGCAAATCATCTTATGTCCTTTAAAACAAATAACTGTGTGTTGTCAGTTGATGACATAGATGTCTAATCAATTTTTCTAGAACATAAGCTTCCTGAAGACAAAGACGATGAAACTTACTGCTCAGGTTTTTCCAGACTTAGCTCAATAGCTATTCAAAAAATATTTCATAAATTCATGGGTTAGTGAATGAATAAGATAACAAGAGTGAGGGCTGGATGGTACCAGTTTACTGATGGCTTTAACTTCAGGTCTCACCCCCTCATCTTGAGAAGTGACCAATAAGTATTTTTTGAATTAGGAAATTCCAGATGCCAAGAATATGAAAGTAGAGAAGAAAAATTTTGCTGGTAACTACAATATATTTCTGATATATATTTAAGGGAAGAATACATTTTTTAAAATAAAATTACCTATGATTGTATTTTCAGTGGTAAAACATTATTGTAATTAGTTTTGGATGTTTATCTTTGATTGTCTTGGTTGGCTTTATCGTTTTATGGTTGGTTTATCAGTGTCTATCACGGTTCCTGGAATATAGCAGGGATACTTTTAAGCACAATGAATGAATGAATGCATGCATGAATGATAGAACAGAACTCTATGATAAATTAGTGAAAATTGTAATTTTATCAAGTGATAAAAAATAATGCATCAAGAATGAACAATCTGAAAATTTTTATTTTTGTCCCTTTACTTTAAAATGTTTTATTGAAAGAAATAAGCATATATTAGGAATGTGGGCTCCAGTATTAGATCACTTGGGTGTTAATACTAAATATGCAATTTTCTGTTTTTTTCCTTAACTGTGCAATTTTCTAACTAGACAAATTATTCGGCAGCTTTTGTTTCAGTCTTATTTACAAAATGACAAAACAGTAGCCCCCTCCTCTAGGTTTTGTATCCTAAATGAAACAACTCATGTAGTGTGCAAAGGGCATCCTGTCTTAAACTAGTGATTTATTGAAGAATAATACTTTCTTCTACACTGCACAAAGGTGGTCGAGTACTGCATATAATTTGCTATGATTCAACTAGCCCTTTCCAGCTCTAGAGCAATCCAGTAATGTAATTAACCACTTGATTAGCAGTAGTTCACAAAAATAGCCACCTAAAGACAAAGTTTAACATGGGAACTTACAAAAGCCGAAGAGATAATTCTTTCTAATACTAACTTTTGGAAAAATTTACAAGACATGTAACATTTTCCCCCAAGAGAATAAAATTTTTGCCTCTGTGCTAAGTTGCTGTAGAGTGAACATGTGCCTTGAGTCACTGGGCTTTCGTTAAAACCTTAGGCTTAATGTCTATATTTTCTCTCAGTGTTTGCATGTGTACAGTCAGGAGAATATTGTTTTCCACTGCTCTAATATAAACTTGCTCAAACTTCTCCTCTCTCTCCCTTCCTTCCTTCTTTCTTCTTATTTATTTTTCAAAACACCCTGCTATGGTCCAGAAACTCTAAGAGGCTCTGAAGGAAGTGTAACGAAAATAGAGATAGCATCTCTTCATTCTTGGAATAAGAGTCTAGTGGGAAGGAAGGAATCTAAACAAGAAATTTCCATAAGGCAAGATACGTTCTATCGGTGAACGTTCTGGTACTATGAAAAATTAAATAATGAAAGAGCTCTAAAGCTTTGGACAAACACAAGCATGACTATTAACCAGGAATACTGTATAATCTGAAAATAGCCAGTCTTAGACAATGTGCAATTTAACCTGTGCACATGGCACGCTGGACGAAATAATGCTTCTTTTCAATGAAATATCCCTTTGTCTACAGTGACTGGAATAGTGCCAGCTGTCCAATTTCATCAGGCCCTTTCTACTCCAATAATGATAAGGCATTATTTTCATTGTGCTCAAGTGACTGATCTTTCAGATACTGCTGTGCAATTGTTTTATTCTGTGAAATATCTCAAATACAAAATAGCGTAGAGAGAATAATATCGCAAAGTTCACTCATTCATTATCCAGCCTCAGCAAATCTTATCATTTTGGCATATTCTTTTCAGATTTTTAAGATAAATTTTACAGTACAGATGCGGTTGAAGCCCCTTGTGTATACTTTTTAAATTCCATCTTCCGTTCTCTTTTCCTAGTGAAACCTAAATTATGTGACTATCATTTCTCTGTGAAAGTTTACAATATTACTATAGTATTTATAAACAATAAGTAGCATTGTTTTATACATGTTTAAATTATATTATCAATATGATATTGTATGTGTTATTCTGAATCATATTTTGCTCATTGATATATAAATATAGAACTTATATGTAATATATAATACATGTATATTTGTGTGTATGCACATAGATACACACTTCATCTTAATGGCTATTCTGTTTTCCATTGTTGATTACATCAGAAATCATTTGATTTTATTGAAGACCATTAAGATGGTTTATAGTTTTCACTATTACAAATTATGTCACATTGACCATTACTATAGTGGTCACCATTTACACAAGTCCACAAGTAATTTTTTTTTCTTTTTTCTTTTTCTTTTTCTTTTTTTTCTTTTTTTTTCCTACTGACATATGGAAAGAAGTCTTGGGATTACTGGATCAAAAGGAATATTTGACTAATCCTTCCCTCCTCCCAATCCCTCTTCCTTCCCACTTTGTTTTGGCAACTTCTTTTTGCTTACTTTCAATCTTTCTTGCTTTTAAATTCTTCTCTCAAAATTATAAATTTACTTCTAGGTATTATTTTCACTGCATTCTTCAAGTTTTTATATGAGTCTTTCATTGTTGTTTACTATATAATTTCTCTAGTGCTTTCCTCTTTAACCCATAAATTCTTTAGGATTGCATTTTCCAAATTTCTAAACATATGGTTTCTACAGTGTATTTGTAAATGTGCTGTGAGTTTTAGCTATAATTTTATTGTTGATACATTAGTGAATTTTATTCTGGTTCATGCTTTTTGTTGGTAGGATAGCAATTACTTGAAATTTGATGAGACTTTGAGTCTCTGACATGGTCATGCTTTTTTTTTTTTTTTTTTTGTAAATATAACATGTACTTGAAAAAGATATTCTTTCTACAATTGGTACAGTATGTGTATGTGTGTGTATGTGTGTAAAACTTGTATAAATATTTATTTAAAGTTTTCTTATTCTTACTAAAAATTTTGGCCTGCTTGATTTAGCCTTATGTGATAGAAGTATGCACATTAAAGTCTTAAGGGTCAAGATTTGTTAAATTCTTTGTACAGTTTTCTTCAGTTATTTGTGTTATTTTAACTCTTTACAAGTTCATTTTTATTATATATAATGTGTCATGGTTTTGTGTTCTTGGTAGATTATTATAATTTTTTCATTATTTTTGAAACATATTTTCTAAATTTGTATAAATTATAGATATTTTATATTTTAAATATTTGTATCATAAGTAATTATTTGCATCATAATATTGTTATATCAAATATTATGGTCATGTCCTGCCTTGCTTTATTGCTTTTTTCCCTTAATTATATTTTGGTTGATAATGTTGTCATATCTGTGCCATATCTGTTTGTACTGTTTTATTTTGAAAAGTAATGTATAGTTTTGCTTTTAGATGTGTTTTGTTAAAGAGGTTTATAGCTTGATTTAAAAATATATAATCTAAATGCTTGTGTAATTTCTTAGGGGTGGACATCTGTATTGCTGAAATATTTAGACTTATTTCTAAATCGTATATTTTTGTTGTTTACAGAGTACCATCATTTTTCTCCTTTAGCCCCCTTTCTAACTTCTGTAGATTGATCAGGTTTCCTATTACTTCTTTCATTTTTTTCTTCGTTCTTTCTTTCCTTCCTTCTTCCCTTACTCTCTTCTCTTTTGGTCTGCTCTTAAGCTATAGACTATGTGTATATTTTACTCCATATAAGTAATGTTGATTTTTCATTAAATCTCAGTTTATTCTGCTGTGTAACTATGTCATATGTCAGCCTAAATCCAGCAAGGTTCTTACTGCACTCTACCCATCCGTTGCATAGCTGACAGTATGTTGTAGCATTTTTGGCATCTTTGCTTTGAAATGTAGTTTGAGTTTTTTTAAACAAAGATTAGTTGTCTTGTAGTCAATAGTTAAGTATTTTTATCAACGTATTTTTATTAATTTTTGTTCTCTTTTGTCCTCCACACTCCTTCTGGTTTCTTATTTCATAAGTTTTCACACTTGAATGATAGTTTGGCAGGTTATAATATTTGGGGTTGACAGTTACTTTTCCAAAGCAGTTGGAAAGCATTACATTGTTATCTTGTACATCATTGAACAGTTTTGCTGATGAACTTATGCACTCTTCGTAGTTACTTTTTGGTAGACTATTTTTATTTTTGTTGATTTACATTTTTTTCCTTTTTATTCCTGAAATGATGCAGTTCACTATGCTGTGTCAAAATATGAGCTTATCTTTATTCTGCTCTCTGCTAGGAATATACTTTCAAAGTAAAAATTCAGCCACCTGCTTAGTTGACTTCTTCTGAAAAGCCTGTTTGAAGATATATGATGAAACTCTTTAAACTATTAGTGTATAGTAAATCTATCAGCATTTTCCAGTTCAGCAATTTTCCAAGAAACTGTGGCTATTCTAGTGACATTTTATTAAATAACATTTTTCATTTCCAAGATTTCCCACACCACCTGCTCTTTCTCTATTTCAGCTGATTTTGTTACCACATTTTGTGCTTTAAGTTTCATTATTCCTCATACATTTTACATATAATTGTGTAACACACTTTGTCATTATTCCATATAATTAATTATATCTGGGAAAAATGTGTTACATATAGGTTGGATATCCTTCTTAGCCTTACTTTGCTCTATGTGATTTATAACTTGTGTTGGCTAGCTCATTGCAATTGATTCGTTTATTAATTTATTCATTTATTTTCTCTCTGACTCATTGCTTTGTTTCCCCACCTCTTATTAGTTGCCTCCGTTTCCACTCAGCATCTTTGTCCAGAATCAGATATATAATGACCTCTGAATCTGTTGTCTCCAAAGTCATAGTATTGATCATTGCTCAGCATTTATATCCCATGTCTGGACTTTTGGGAATGTTTGTTTTATTTTTATGTGTGGCAATTTTGTTTTGGTTTTCTATTTTCCAGTCTTGTCTCTCCATGTGTATTTGCAATACAAGTGTTGAATCAAAGCATGGGCTCAGTTTGCCATTTTAACTGGAAGTCTTTGTGGCTGTTTAAATGTACTTTTGAGTCACCATAGGACTTCCTTTGTCTCTTTTTGTTGCTAATGTAATGGAATCCTTGTCCATGTACTCATTATTATGTAGCATCACTTTGGGAAAACTTTAACTTTCATAATGCTTTATAAGTTAATTTTTTCAAAATAGAAAATTATTTTCTTACATATTTGGAATAATAGTATCTCAAAATTATTTTGTATGTAGAAAATAAAGACATATGACTAAAATCTGACTTAAGGTACTACTGAAAGTAGTAATCCCTGGAGTCTTATATGCAAATATTATATAAGGATGTGTGGGGATTTTATACAGGGGAGAGAGTAATGGGGTGATAGTGTGAAATATTAAGAATATTGGGCTTTGAGTTAGGAGGTGGGAATCTATTCTGGGCTTTTTCAGCAAATAGGTGAAAGAGGTTAAAAGATCTGGAACCTTCTCTGATGGTTCTCTGAACATTTGTTTTGTCATTTGCAAATTAAAGTGTCAAGATACAGAACTTCTAAGATTCTTTTTCATCTCTAATATATGGTCCTGACATTCTAAAATTGATGTTATGCTTCTAAATGATAACTAAAATTTGCAAGTTGCTTTAATCAGAGTAGAAGCAATTTTTACAGAGGCTAGTGTTATAGGGAATGGATTCTAAATGAGGCATTTGTATTTACAAAGGAAAAAAAATACTGGTGATACTGCACAGGTAGAAAAATAAATTATAACAGAAAAGAACATAGCTGTAGTCAAACACTAGTTCAATTTCCAAGAAGTTCAGTTTTTGTTTTTGTTTTTGTTTTTTCTGGAAAAGAATATTTCATCTGGGCAGTTGAAAAGTACAATATTGTGTTTTCAATTTTCAAGTTTGAAAATTACTTTGATCCACTGCTTAGTTTTTATTTTAGCCTTGAACATAAAAAAGAGTGCATAGAATTCTAATAAGCAGAGTGATAATGTCATCGTATTTCATGGGGGGGGGTCTTCCTTTTAGTGCCTGTGTTTTGTGGGTATAAAGGGAAGTTGGAAAATGTGCACTCAGTTGCCGAAAAGGCACAGGAAAACCACTCCACGAATTGGATTTTCTTCCTCCTACAGAAATACATTTTTGAAATTTAGGAAATTATACAGTGATAGTTACTATTTTTTGATAATGTACTTAATGTCAAGTATGCACAAAATGCTTTATTTTGTTTATAATTGAAGCCTTGAAATAAATTCCCCTAATTTACAGATAACGTGTTATCAAAGAATCAAGAGAACTCAAAAACGTTAACGTGAGTTCAATCAAAGGCAGAATCAAGTGGAAATCTTGTTTGTATTTTCAGTGTCCATCATAACATTTAGCTCATCTTATGCATTGTTTGCTGAACTGATTTTATTTTATTTTTAAGATTTTATTTATTCGTTTGAGATAGAGAGAGAAACCAAGCATAAGCTGGGGGTGAGGCTGAGGGAGAGGGAGAAGCAGACTCCCCACTGAGCCAGGAGCCTGATGCAGGGCTCCGTCCCAGGATCCTGAGATCATGACCTGAGCCGAAGGCAGACATTAACCTCTGAGCCACCCAGAAACACCTGAAGTGATTTTAAAGTGAGGGTAACTCTGAGAATGCAAAGTGCATAGAGATTTTAAATGTTCATCGATCTAAGAAAATCTACTTGAACATTTCAGAGCTTTGCTAGACTCCTTAAAAAGTTTATGTAGGGCCTAGAAGTTTTTACATAAAGCTGCCGACTTTGATAATTCAAACTCTTTTATGCTTTAGAAAGGTGATTTTTGCATCTACTGCATATTAAGTATCACTTGCAGAAGTGCCGAATGTAGATCCCTGTCATCAAATACACAATTTCTGTAGCAAAAAAAAAAAAAAAGAAAAAAATGTTTATATTAGGTGGGATAAGTGGCTTCTCAACAAATCAAGTTTTGCTGTCAAGTGAGTTTGTGGCATACTTCAAAAAAACAGTTTTTTCAGAGCTTTTTGGTTCTGGAGTTGGAGTTGCAGAGAAAGGATGGTGTGCCTACGTTATATGAAAAGTACAGAGAACCAGATGGAAGAGAGACTAGTATAAAAGTATGCTTAAAAAAATCTGTTTGTAGATGCAGAAATGTACTATAATCCAACAGCCTTTGAGGATATTGATATGTTTAGCTGATTCAGTCACGTATTTGTCATGCCCTCTTGAGACAGTAAAAATGTAGAGATGACTGGTTGGGTGGACTTAGTGGGGCAATCAATGTGTGTCAGAAAAAAAATTTTTAATAGGAAGCTAATAACTTAGAAAGAAATAGACTCAGGCCTTGACTTTTTCAGTGGCACACACTTAACAATAAAATCAGCAGAAATGACAGAAGTGAATAGATAAGTTAAAGAAAAAGTTTAAAAATTGATGAGTCACCATTAAAATGCTAGAGCCACTCTAGATAGTTTGAGCTATCACGTTGCTCATATCTGAAATCACATGAGAGTAAAATCAAGTAAAAAGAGAAAAATTTCTTCTTCTTCGAGAGAAGAGACATTTGCTAAGTAAATAAGTTAAAAACAAATGTAGTTGACATATAAACTTTTTTTTAAAAAAGATTTTTATTTATTCATTTGAGAGAGAGAGAGACAGCCAGCAAGACAGGGAACACAAGCAGGGAGAGTGGGAGAGGAAGAAGCAGGCTCCCAGCGGAAGAGCCTGATGTGGGGCTCGATGTGGGGCTCTATCCCAGCACTCCGGGATCATGCCCTGAGCTGAAGGCAGATGCTTAATGACTGAGCCACCCAGGCGCCCTGACATACAAACTTTTTTAACAACAGAAGGAATTTTATTAAACAAATACATAGAATTTGACATGTATTCATTTAGTGTTTGCATGTAATTTTACATTTTGCACCATACAGTGAATGTTAAATAGACTATTTCAAAGTCAAGGGCAAAAAAAAAATGGAAGAGAAATAATTGTGCTTGGGGCACCTGGGTGGCACAGCGGTTGAGCGTCTGCCTTCGGCTCAGGGCGTGATCCCGGGATTATGGGATCGAGCCCCACATCAGGCTCCTCCACTATGAGCCTGCTTCTTCCTCTCCCACTCCCCCTGCTTGTGTTCCCTCTCTCGCTGGCTGTCTCTTTCTCTGTCAAATAAATCAATAAAATCTTTAAAAAAAAAAAAAAGAAATAATTGTGCTTATCATGGAAGGACTGCTGTCTGAAGGAGAATATTCCATTTTAGCATAGGAAGACATGACATAATAAATAAAACATTCTGAAAAGAAAAAAAAAATGTTTCTCTAAGATCTTATCTTTTCCAGGGAAGTAGTGATATCCTTGTTTAACAATAATAGGTAATATGCATGGAAATGTTGTGTCTGTTAACTTTTATTCTATTATACAATGTGGTGTTCTTTACTATTATGAAAGAAACACATTGAGTCATAAACTAGGGGCTTAGGGAGATTAAATTGGGTGACATCTCAGGCTGAGCACTTGCTAGCTGTGACAGAATGTGAACGACAGTCTGGAATGGGAGGTCATGTGTGTCTGAGCCGTGAATCTCTAGTGAAGGACCACTGGGCTGCAGTCACATGGCAGTACTTGCCAGTTGGATAACCCTTGGCAAGTTGCCTAGGCTTCTGAAGCTCATTGTTTTTGTGAAATAATTGCTACCTCACAGACTCGTACAAGAGAGCATTTTGTAAATGGGAAAGAATAGTAAGAAGAAAAGGTGGTGTTCATAATACATGGCTTTCATGGAATGGTGCAGAGGTTTGGTCTCTCAGTCTGGTTCAGGTTTTGGTTTTTCACCCAACCAGCTTCTGACCTTGGACAACATACTTCATCTCTTAAGTCCTTAGTTTCTGAAGTTGTAAAACAGAGGTAATATCTGTAAAAGTGGGTATCTTCCATTTATTGACCACAGCATATAAATATAATGCTCCCCCTGTGGAGGCACAGACTCAGTTCTCAGTGATGTGACTTCCTGTCACGGTGGTGAGAAGGTACTGATGGGGGTGTGGGGGAGGACCGTGCATGTCCTGTGGGGAGCAGTTCAGGTTCAGAATCTCAGGAGTAGATCCCAGGAGAACTCTTCAGCAAGACAAATAGGCTACAGTTATGCAGAGGGAGAATACCCATGTTTAAAGTCACTTTGAATATTATTTAGCTATTTTTTTTCCAAATTATTTTTAATCTACTCCATCTTTTCCTGTTTAAGCTAGTTTTTTGTGCTTTGACTCATCATATACTTACAAATAGCTGTCTTGTATTTCACTACGTGAAGTTGATTGGTGCTTTTAAAAAATACCAAATTTCATATTTAAAATCATTCAGTCATCTTTAGGCTCAGTAAGACTGAACCGGTTCATGTGTAAAAAGTAAATATGAAACAGTGATCATTACAATACATTTTAGTACTAATTTTGAGTACAATTTTTAAGATTTATAAAACAGTGAAAAAATTTTCTATACCAACATTTTTCCTATGGGAGTTAAGAATTTGGTTTCATTTGGCTGGATTCAGTAAGGTACCTAAATTTTTTCTATTACACATGTATTTTTAAGCTTCTCAGGATATTTTTTGTATATGATTTGAAACACTTTTGATACTTCTTTCATTCAGTAAATGAAAGCAGTTTTCAGATAGATGTTTCTGATTTTACCACTTTGCTTGTTAAAGGGAATTTTTCAAAACCATAGTTATTCTTCTTCCTTTTCCACAAAACACTATTTTCTATTGTAGAACTGTTTCACTATTCTAATTGTCTTCCAGTTTATTTATAGCTTGGCTGTTTATGACATCTTTTTGTAACTTAGCCGTTTTTAATCTATTTCTCTCCTTTTCCATAAATGAACACATTGCTCCAAAATTAATGTGGACGGTAAGTGGCCTCACATAAATCAGAGATTTAGTCTAAAGACTATTTTATGAAAAGTCGCAGTTTTATTTAGCCTATGTTTTACCTTATGGCTATCGAAGCCATAAGGTAAAAAGAATTATAAATAGAAAGAGGAAGAACACTATTATAACCTTGATTAATAATGAATAATCTGACCATGAGTCTAGGCTTAAAAATTTTGAACAAACTTAAACTTCTTGTTGAAAATGAAACCTACATTTGAAGTCATTTGTCTTATTTTCCATTTGAAGCCAATGGCTAATTGTGACCTCATTTTCACAATTGAACCAGATTAGGTTTGTAATCATACAAAGGTGCTGTGTATCTCCCTTACTGTAAAAGAAATTAAGAAGTTATTCTTTTTATTCATAGTTCCAGTGCCAGAGCCACATTGTGGAGAACATTCAGAGGTCTTAACAACAGCGTTCTCTATTATTTTTAATGCTGTAGGACCATTTTAAATTTCTAAAAATGAGTGTTTCATAGAAAAAAATATGTTCAGCTATAATCTAGTATTTATAAAAATTCTAAGATATGTTTAATGGAAAATTTATAAAACATGCTTGGATCTTTTAAGGTTTACTGCAGTATTATTCTCTAACTTCTTTTGGGGCGGAAAACTATGGTGTGAGTAAAGATTTGGGAATGCATTTCACTTCTTTATGATCAGAGTAAAAAAGTATGGGCCTTCATTTGGGGAAAAAGCAACAAAAGGTAAAAGGTTTACCAGACTGAGCAGGCGGATATTCAATATCAGGGAGCTAGATTTCTGGAAAAAGAGCTACCATTTTCCCAAAGTTTTGAGATGAACAAGAAAGTACTATTAACAAAATCCCCGAATGTAGCTAAATGAAGACAACCTTACACCTGGAGGAATCATAGCAAATTTTGGGAATCCCAGTCTGCTCATGCTATACTGATGACCCCATAGACTTTAATGAAAGGAACACCTATGAGAATTATTCCAGGAACCAGCAGTAAGGAAATCACAGGATGGACTCCTGTACCTGAGTAAATAAAAGTGGCAGCATTAAGAAGTTTTAGGGATTTGATGACAAGTAGATCTGAAGTCCCAGAGTTGTGGGTTACCTAATGAAAGGTCATTTATAGAGGAACATTGTAAACACAGCAAGGAGATTGAGGTCAGTTTAAGGTATGAATACATGAGGAACTGAATGATTGGATGATCACAATTAAAGTTGAATGAGAAAGTTAGTGGATTTTATACAAGTACATCACTACTTGATAATATAACTGATTTTCTAATTAATCATTGCCATTTAAGTTATTTTAATGGAAATGTTTTTCTCATGCCAATAACTTTCACTGGTAACTTTGAGTGTAGTTTAGAGCAATATTTCTCAGGTTGTGATACATGATATAACCGCTTTAAAAGTCTAAGGGTGATTGCCAAAATGCATATTGCAAGGGTCCAGTCCATGCATGTTAAATAAAATTGCACAGAGTCGGTACTCACAAATCTGAGTTTTAAGAGCTTTCTCGTTTTTTTTATTACACAGTAATATTTAAGAACCACTAGCTTCACCTGTATATATATATATATATAACATGGCCATGTGTGATTGAGAAAATAGCAATTAATTTACCCAGTAATAAGTTCAAATACTTTGACTGAGGGATAATTCTCTTGTAGTTTTAATCTATAAATGTAAACCTGTGAGACCATGGGCATCACCATATTATGATTATCATAAATCAGGTTCTGCATTAATATTTCTACTTGAAATTTTGAAGGATATGACTAATTTTAAGGAACCAGTACACAACCAGATGGCCTCAAAGAGCACAATAAATTTCATCTGTGCTATAGTCCATTATGTCAAAATAGAATGCTGACCGGTAAAAATTTCAAGCAAGCATAATGTATAGTAAACCCCAATGAATTGTGGAGGATCTAGACAAACATATTTCACAAAGAAAAAAAGGGCTTAATTCTCCATCGAAAAATAAAACATACATATGAATGTATTGTATAATACTGAGTGTTTTTCAACTATTTTCACCGATTATTATTTTAAAATTAATTTTGATAGGGAATTGCAGTAAGTCCACTCTACATTTTCATTTTACCACAAGTGAAATTTCAGTGTAGAGAACATTTTCATTAATAGTAAATTACTTCTTAAATGCAACAGAAATGGCTCTGTGATGCCAGAAATGTTTATAAGCCTTATTTTAAATATAAGGAAAGCTGAGATGAAAGGAGGTTAAATGCTTTTTCCAGGGTCATCTATGAAGTCAGTGGCAGGCAGAATTACAGTGAAGAGCAAATGGTAGCGTTTACTTATTAAACTCAGGAAATGGATTTGTGAACTTTAGAAATGAAAGTTCTTTTCCCAGCAAAAATGGATTTATTTGAGAGTAACAGAAAATTGTATTTTGGGACATGCAAGTATGACAAAACCATAGTCCAGCCCAACAAATGAAGGAGACAAACGTTATTTTCTGGGAAAGAAGAAGGAAATTGGGAGGGGTTGTTTTGAATAAAAGTCCAGTGGAGGAAAGCACATGTCCATGAGGGTTACTCACTGGATGAGCTGCAGGAGTAGTCTATGTCTTGTAGGAAATGCAATGTACACCTTTCCCCTTTGGGGCCTGTAAATGATGATCCTTTCCTGCTGATGATTCTTCCATTGGAGTCCGTAGTGGACACTTCTTCTTATAATTAATGTTGAGTGGTACTGTGCTCCCCCTTCTAGCCTCCCTACTCCATTTTAGTGTGATTTCCCTTTATTAATTTTCAGATCCAAACATGTTGTTCCTAGCAAAGTATTTGAATTATTGTCTATTTCAGCTCCACAGTGGCATACGTGTGTGTATGTGTGTGTGTGTCTGTGTGTGTAGGCATGTACACATGCCAGTTCTCCATATTCACTGTTAGAAGGGTTTATTTTTAATTATATAAGTTTTTGAGTGATAACTCTGCTTAATGAATCAAGAAGGAATCTATTTATTGCGGCACTAACTTCACTTGGACTATAGGTTCAGAAGGAAGTTTGATTTTTCCAAATTTTAGCTAGGTCCTGGTTAAAAGCTTTGGAGACCTTTGATAAAAGTTCATAATAGTTAGGTATGTTTTTACATAGGAACTTTTTTTGGAAAAGAGAATCCATTTATAGATATGGAACTCATCTGCTTTTTTAAAAAATCTGTTCTGTTTAAACTCTAGGGGAAGAAGAATAAAGGCATTGTGATAGATCCTACCACCCTTATTTTTAAACTGGTTGAGGGTTTTGATGGTAATTTAAGCCATATGTTTCAGATTTACTCACAACTCAGTTCAATAAAGATTATTGAATCATATGGAGGAAGGGAATGATAAAGGCATGGACCCCACAGCCAAAGAGCTTATAAATCTTTCCTTGTACTGCGTGTTATACGCAAACAATGAATCATGGAACACTACATCAAAAACTAATGATGTACTGTATGGTGATTAACGTAACATAATAAAAAATAAAAAATAAATAAAATCACATTTTCATCTTCTGCAAATTAAAAAAAAAAATCTTTCCTTGGTTTGCTCCTTCCCTTCGTCCCTTGCTCCCTCCCTCCCTCTCTTCCTCTCTGCTTTTCCTTCTTCCCTTTGTTCCTTCTCTCCTTCCCTCCCTCCAATTCTTTTTTTTTCCTTGAGAGAATATTTTTATTGGGATTTCAAAAGGTAATAGAACCATTTATTGATCAGTAATGAATCCTATGTAGGAACCAGATAGAACTAAAAATCATTAGCAGTGAAATAAAGAATAATCTAAGGCTTTTCTAATTGTCTCCTCCACTCCTAAGTCACATTCTTGGATGTAGAGGGGAGAACTGACTATGCATAGTCTCCACATAGCTTCAAGGAAGTTGACAGGAAGCCTCACACCCTACCTTGATCCTCAGTGCTGACGCCCTGGGACTTGTTTGGTGTTAGCCTCTACTCCTGTTTTGGGCCTCAAGTCAGGTATTCTTATCATATTGACTCAGGAGTGAGAAGAGAAGCTGCTCGATTTGGGGGCAGGTATCTCCGAAAGAAAGAGCCCCAAAGAACTTAGGCCACGTGGATGCAGCATACCATTTCTAAAATTCACAAGGAGATAAGTCATCCCTCTTCCTATGGTCAGAATTAAGTACTTCCTAGGAGTAGGAAATATAACAAAAATTTTCTTAATTTTTTTGGAAGACAGAAAGCAGAGGTTACTGTATAACTTTCTGAGCTGACTGGCCCTCCTAAGACCCTCTCTCCCTTTCTCCTCTATGACATATCCCTGACTCTATCTTGTTACGACAGTGCATTTTAAAGTAAATTAAATAATTTTTACCAAATATAATAATAGAATACTGAACCAGTGGTTTTCAGCTTTTCTTCACATTAGAATCACCTCGGTATCATTTTAGAAAAATAAAAATTTTAGGGCCTCAATCCCTAAAAGACTTAATTTGTCTAGGGCAGGACCCATCTATTGTATTTTTGTAGCACTCCCCCGGTGATATGGTCATGCAAACGGGTTTGAACACCATTGCTCTGAACTGAAAGGAAATTGGCAACAAAATAATTTAAGCAATACAGTATATCAAATGTGACATTTGAACTTTTGTTTATGATGGGTAATTTTTTGGAGCTCCAAAAATTACTTATCACATCTTGACTTAAAGGATTCAGAAACAAAGATCTAAGCAAGTCCATATTAAACTCTCTCCTACTGTCTCCAAACACGGGCAAAATACAGAAGAATGAAATGGCCCACCTGCCTTCTGCCTCACTTTGATCTGTTTGAGGATGGAGCTCTGGCACTGGCGTGTAGGACAGATTGAGCGAGGAGAACGTGGAAGGAGGCAAGAGGCTGTTTTGGTAGTAGGTGAGAAAGACGATCTAGAGCATGGCAGTTGGCAAACGCATTAAAAAGGAGATGCCAGATTGTGTTTTATGATAATTACTTGAGCTCCTGTGAGAGTCTGAAAATACTTTTTTTCAGATAATTTTACAAAGTGAAAATTAATGAAGTCCTCATACATGAGCTTAGGTTAAAACAAAACAAAAGAAAGGCATGCCCACCCCCCACCCCCTCACCACCCGAGCTCTTAGAAAATTATGAACCTTGTAAAATTCACTCCTTGATTCCCAGATCAGTTCGAATGAGCTTTTGGAGTTTTTCTATAGGATCCTGGATGTGTCTGGAGCAACACGTTGTGATACTTGAGATTAGGGGGGCAGCACGAGCTTCCACCTGCTGCGCTTAACTCCCTTCCAGTTTCTCAGGGACCCCAGCTCCCATCAGGCTCCTTCTGCGTGTTCAAGTGGGCAGGTGTGGGGACTGTGGTCAAAAACCACACAAAAAGATGTTCTGCGTCAGATTTATGGGACATTTCTTGGATTAAGAACACTCATCAGAAAAACATTTTCCTCAGGTTTATATATGAAACAAAACATTTCCGTGGTGTTGAACTCCTTGCAATGTTAGGAAGTGTTATCAATGGCTTTGCATTGCCACTGAAAGCAGAACATAAGTTCTAACCAAATTAGAGGAACTAAAGCTAGAGAAGGCTCTGGAAAAGCAGAACAGTATGTACAACAGGCGCAGTGTTCTTACCAATACAAGTGACAAGTGAAAAAAAAAAGCCTGCCGTCTACGTCGGATAGGCAGTTTTGTATGCTTTTTTGAAATATGTAAAAATGTTGAAACAAACCTCTCAGCAGTATAATATATTTAAAAGGCCAAATTTTTTTGGCAACTATAAATGAAAAAAATATATGGACTAAACACAGCTTTCTGCTATGAAAGCAGACCACAGTATATTAGAACCTTCGTCTTATCATTGCTTTCTTGTGTCACCCCTGAAGTTTCACAGAAATGAGTGAACTTACTCAGCTATGATAGGAGTGAGTAATTATGGGAGTGGTAAGAATTATGACTTGAATTTTTTTTTTTTTTTGGTTGTGTTGCACACAGATATAGTAGTCTGCTCTGTATATTTTTCCCTTTTATAATGTGCTTTTCACATTGCTACAGACCTTAGTTACATCCTAGGAAAAGAATATTTCCTAAAATAAAACTAAGGTATAGTTCTTACCCTCCCCTTTATCTCTCCCAGAAATGTGATGGGAGAATTACCTGCCCTAAGCCTTTCTTCATTAGAGAAATTACCATACTCTGGAATTTGAGTAAAAACTTAAATCTCTAGGCTTTTTTAAAGCACAGCATATAAATAAAGCTGAGAAAGCAAACTGAATTCTTCAGATTAGTCCTCACAAATATCCCCCTTCGTCTGCCACTTCCCAGAGGGATGGGCACAGATTTGTGGAGGCAGGACAGGTGAACACTCAGCCTGCCTCTCGGTTCATTCCTCCTCTTCCTCCCAAAGGCTGAAGGCAGGGCCTCTCCAGTCCTCACAACCTGGTCTTCATCCTGTCCCTGTTGAGCCAGAGAAGACTTTGAGTCCCACGATGTGGTGACACAAAGAGTGCTGTCACTGCCTTGCTTTATTGAAAGGAAATGCAGTAGGCTTCCTCTGGAGAGTTCTATAAAAGTGTTGATTCTGGAGAGGGATTTTATGTTTTCCCTTGGTCAGGTATTTTTCACATATTTTGTTATCAGAGTGACATTCCAATATCTTGCAGTTGTGTGGAAACTGTTTCTTAATGGGAGATCTTCACTGGGGTCTGAGCAGCATTTAATAAAGTCTGTGTTTGTAAAACAGAACAGAACAGTGCAAAAAGAATGTCTAAAGGTGTCATAGTCATGCAACTTTAGATGATGGTCCCCATGTAGAAATATAGGCCCAGAGATGCCAAATCCTTTTTTTTTTTTTTTAAGATTTATTTATTTATTTATTTGAAAGAGAGAGAGGCAGAGGGAGAGAAGGAGAGAAGCCCACTCACTGCTGAGCATGGAGCCCAATGCAGGGCTTGATCTCACAACCCTGAGATCATGACCTGAGCTGAAATCAAGAGTCAGACACTTAACTGATAGAGCCACCCACGTGCCTCGAGATGCCAAATCTTATTTTTCAGTAGAAGCCACCAATCAGAATGTTTACATGAAATGACTATAAAATCCTGTAGGGGGGAAAAAAGCCAAATCTAGGAGTTAGAATTGGCCCAAGGGCTTCCAGGTTGAGGCCTTTGGGTTAGACACAAGAAAGCAGTGGCTATGACTCTAGTAGTTTCTTCTGTCCTCATGGCAGCCCATCGATGTGGTCTCCTATTATTAGATACCCTCTTTGGGCACCCATTTGGCACCGTACATTTCCCCTGTCTTCCACTTAGCCCTCTCCTCTTACCTTGATTTCAGTGTAGATCTGCTGTTTCCATGTGGGAATATAGGATCCTTGATGGTAGGCATTATCTTCTTATTTTGGAACCTAACGGAATGTTCTGCCCTTGCAATCTCAACTGCATGTTAGATAAAAATGACCATCTCTCCTGTGTTAACCACCAGGATGCAGGGGCTGTTATTTTGCTCATTTTACAAATGGGGAAGCTGAAGCTTGGATGATATGTAATCTGTCCGAACTCAGACAATATGTGGTAGAGCTGAGATGTGGGATTACAGTGGCTTTAGCCACTACGGAGTCCGTACTGCCTAAAGTCTTCTTCTGATCATCCACTCTTCCATATGCAATATAGTGAAAGAAACTAATATACCAGGAGACATATGGTACTGTGAATTTACTACCTGATTTCTAGTCTGCATGGGCCACAGTTAAATTAAAAAATATAGGTTAAAATATTTTGTATCAATTTATTTGTCATAACATTCTGTTAGTATTATCTCTCTTTAATTTGAATCAGTTCAGAAGAGTAACATTTCTACTACCAATATCTAAGGATGTTAGGATTTGAAGTATTTGACCCCAAATTCAATTATCCGGTGCTCTTTATCCACTTTTGACTTATTTACTCACTGTTCACCTTTAATCAAGGGACTGTGTGGCAACATGGCCTTGCTTTGACTCCAACAGGTGCCTGTCCCTTTGTCTCAAAAGGAAGGTACCAAACCAGGAGAAAATCTTGTTAAAACATTACTACTTTGTTGCTTTTAGGTACAAAAGATTCTGAACTCAAGAAAAGAGGATGGATTTATAGCCACTTTTTATGAACTTTATGTTTTGAATAGAAAAAAAGAAGTGATTACTTTAAAGATATGTTGAAAAGTATCTTCATATGCAAAGAAAAGAAAATACAAAACTCTTTGTGATTTAACTAGACAATGATATTCCTTTTCCTGAAATTTCTCTCAGGCCTAAAACTTTTACAAATTTAGAAAGAAGCCATGAAAATTTTCATTCAATAATATATTATCATACTACCTGACTTATTGTCACAACCTTTGCTTTTATTCTGAATTTATAGTCCCTTTTGCTCTCTCTTAAGAGTAGTTTGATTCTGAAGGCATTGTCTTGTCTAATCAAATATAGTATGTCATACAATATAGATCTGTCATTTCAATATAGATCTAGAATTTTGTATTCTGAATCTCTACAGATTTTGTTTCAATGACAGACATCTTGAAGCTAGAAATCAAAGTATTATTTGAGTTCCAGAAATTCTGTGTTATTAATTTAATTCTAGAGCAATGGGTAGTTTTATTACTGAATATTTTCTATGCTCCCTAGTGTATTTTCTACATAAATAATGCATTTGTATGAATGTTCAAACAGAGTTCCAATTTAAGTAAATGAAAAAGATTGCTTAACAAGTGTTTGGAGTCTTGGTCCTTCTGATTTCTTTATCACGATTTCTAAGACAATGCTAACAGACAATTTGAACCATAATCTTCTGAAGAATTTGGAAAAGTCTTGAAAAAGAAAGAAAGAAAAACCCATAAAACAAGGTCCTGGACTGCCATAAAAGAAAAAAAAAAAAGAGAGAGAGAGAAACTTGAGGGCAAAGGCACTTAGAGTTATAGTTGTTTATTGGCAAGAAAATGCTGGCAAGAAAAAATTTTAAGAATTTAAACGATGTTAATGCAACTGAAAAGCAGTGTCCAAGTGCGTTTTCCTTTCAGCAAGCAATTTTCTGCTAAGATGTTATTGATAAAGTTAAGGACCAAAGTAGCCATTTGCTGGCAGTTTACTTGAGCTAATAGAAGAAATATATTCTGAGACTTTATATGATCTGCTTTTGAAAGTCAGCCAAAGAAGGCGAAGATGGAGCATCTAAGAAATGTCAGTCCTTGACCACAATATGATATTAAGAATTGAAAAGCGAGTATTAATCAAGCAATAGGTCTGAACTTTACCCCAACAGAGAAAAACTACATAAATTCAAAGCTACGAAGGATCATAAAGTTTCCTTTTTTTGTACATGCTAAGACCAGTGGTCTCGTGGCTCCCTGTGAATGGGGAGTCCAGTGCTGGGTGGGACTAGAGCGTTGCAGGTGCCGCATGACCTTGTTCCTGTTACCTAGAAGTGCGGGAACCTAAGGGGCACAGCTGTGCTGAAGTTAGCATGATTTCATGGATGCCACCTTCAGAGAGGTTGAAAAGCTCAAATCTTTTTATCTTCCTACTAATTCCCTGCTACACATATATCTGTATATATATTCGAGGAATGCATTGTTTCGGGTTAGAGAAAGGTGTCAAGGTTAATTAGAAGGAAAGTTAAAATAGTCAATTCAAGGAAGGACTTAATAAATTGTAGAAAGGAAGGAAGGTGTAAGCTAATTAGTAAACTAACTATATTTGTAGCAACAATTAAATTACATTTTAAATCATTTTGATGTATGTAACCTTATGTAAATGTTAAACCCGGTAGCATTTAGTATGCTTTATGTATCCAGGTATAGAAAGCAGATATATTACTGCATTGGTAAATGAAGTGTGAGGTGTTAAAATCCCAATATTAATGAACATTACCAGCTAAGAGACTAGGAAAAGTGTCTTTTCTGCCTTTGCTTAGAGTTAACATTAATCTCTAATGAATATATGAAATTGCTGAACACATGAAAATTAGTTCCTCAATATAGCTGATGTTTTGTTTATGCATCACTGTGTGTCTATATGAATATGGCATCATTATAATTTTATAGTTTGGATCCAAATGGGGAAATAATGGCATGTAGTAGAAAGAATATAGAATTGACTTTAGAAAACCTGCTTGGCCCATATCTGCTGTTCTCAGCTATCTGTACACTAGTGCTTCACTCAGACTTTTTGCATCTACTTTGTTAATTTTTCAGATGAGAATAATAATACTGTTGCAATTGGGTTTTTACATTTACTGAGATGACATTAACTGGTGTTTGTCATTTAACATGTATGAAAATGAATTTTAAACTAAAAGGTAGTATCTTCTTTTGGTTATTACAATTCTGTTTTACAGAATTCTGTTTATAATTCTTATTTTATATCAACTCTTTTTGAAGTACGCTTGCTAGTTCCTGTTTTATTAACTGTTCATGACTGGCAATTTTGTAGCTGCAACAGTGCGTTTTGGTGCATAGAGAACTCAAGAAATATGTTCTTTTTTTTTTTTTAAGACTTTATTTATTTATTTGACAGAGACAGAGACAGCCAGCGAGAGAGGGAACACAAGCAGAGGGAGTGGGAGAGGAAGAAGCAGGCTCCCAGTGGAGAAGCCTGATGTGGGGCTCGATCCCACAACGCCGGGATCATGCCCTGAGCCGAAGGCAGACGCCCAACCGCTGTGCCACCCAGGCGCCCCTCAAGAAATATGTTCTATATTACTTTTAAGATACAGTACGAATAAATATAGGCAACTATATTAAGGCAAAATATAGCTCAAATAATTAATGTTGACATCTCAAGCAAATAGGCCAGCACATCATATTGACCTATTTTGATTCATACTCATTGGTAAAGATTACAACAAAATTACAAAAAGATCTCTAAACCTCAGATTGTATGTACTTTAGTGAGAAGTATATTAGTACTAAGAAGACCATCCCTTTGATTCTATTAATATCAACTTGCATTTTCCTCTTAGCTAAAATAACTACAAAAAACGGGAAGAGAAAAAAAAACAGAAGAGGGAAAATGCACTGCAGTATATGATGAGGGAAAAAAAAGGGGAGGGGAGCTCCTAATAGCTGGAACTGGGAGATGGAGGAAACATGGTGAGTCCAGCCACTACCACAGGCTGGCAACACACCGTGTTTGAACAGTAGTCTTCTGATTAGTTAGGAATAAGCTTGGTCTGGTAATGCTCCCGCTTCAAAGGGCCTGTGTAGGCTCCTATAGAATAGCTGGAACTTTCTGTTCTAGTGTCATGGATATAATGAATTCTTCTATTTCTGTGAGGCTATTAATCATAATTATTGATTTTTATAGTTCTCTTCTGCTCCCAATATTATACTCACATATTTTCAGTCAGTTCTTTTAGTCGGTTATTTTGTGCTTCTTTTTTCCTTTGGTTTCTTATTTTGCCCTTCAACTGTTTAGAGACTTAAATAATCTGTTACTCTTTTTCTCCATTTGTTTATTTAATACAATATTTAAAACTGAATATTTTAAATGAAGTATTAAGATGCTGATGGGAAGTTTGTTTTTTTTTTTGTTTTGTTTTGTTTTGTTTTGTTTTTTGTTTTTTTGTGGCATAACTGCATTCTATAGGTGTTCTGACCACTTCATTAGGAGGGTAAAATGTCAGAGTTTGTATAGTGTTTATTTGAGGCTGGTCAATTAGTCTAGATAAGAATAATCCTCCAGACTTTTGCCTGGGGAATAGAAGATTGGTTATAGTTATCTAAGAGCTGAGTTGTGGGATGTGGGCTCAGTCTCACTATTCAGTAAGGTCTTACCCTCCATTTCCTAAAGTAACACTATAAGGAAAATATATTATTTCAGATGATTTTCAAATTTGGAAAAATACGGTGCATTTTTCCTTTTATCTCAGTTGGCTCAAGTCCTGTCTCTTCCTTAAAGTCATGTCTGCAGTATAGAAATTAATAAATATATATTTTTTAAACTCTTGTGACTGTAATGATATAGAATGCATGAGCACCATTAGTTATCCTGGAGTTATTCATATTTATACTTTTTTATATTTTAGACTATACATTTATTCTTAACACAAGATTACATGTATAATCTCAACTTCTTAAAAGAAGAAATTCGGGGGATTTATGGAGGACTTCAAAAGTTGGCAGACAAACCTCTCCCACAAAAACAAGTGTAAAGCTGGACAAAGTGTTACAAACAATGATTTCAGGGTTTTGGAAGTTGACCAAAAGGCTAGCAACAAATTGAGAATTCTGTACTTATTCATAAACTCCAGGTAAGAGTTTACGGATCAGCTCCACAGTTCTGTGGATAAGGTACTCTTACCAGGGCAGGGTTGACCACAGTAGTAGTAGATTTGCTTTCTGAGGGAACTGACATGCTTTGGAATGGAGGGCAAACATCTGTGTCTGTAAAAATTTCAGTTAAAGTCGCAAATGCAGTAGGTGGGAAAACTACAGCTCAACTACTTTGAGACTGCTGTACCATTTGATACAAACAGAGGACCAGACAGAATTGTGATGAGAAGATCCTGGAGCCAAAGGATCCTTAGCAGGACTAGATAAACCCTCCGTAGGTCCATGGCTGACTGGGAAGCTATGTAAATGTGGGGTGAGGGGCCAGAGAAACATGAGAGTAAAATCTGAGGTAGATACTAAAATTTCCCTAACTTTGAATGTGCTCCCCAACTCACACACAGATCGTCTCCAGGGAGAAGCATTATGGGCTGTAGTGATTGGGCGCAATCTTTGCCCTTCATGGCCTGACCACTAACCTTGGGCATTAGGAAGTGTTTGGGTGTGATGAAAATCCTCTAAAGCTGAACAATGGTGATCATGGCACATGCTATGAATCTACTGAAAATCACAGTACTGTGTGCATTTATAGTAGTTGCGTTTTATATTATATAAATTATACTTTAGTAAATCTTAAAGAGATTTCAAAATGAAATATTCCTTTTAATATTTTTAATGCTGGAAATTTCACTTTAGCATTTTTACCTTTTATACTTACAGGGTGATTATTACAATTAAAAAAGTAATTTCTAAGCTCTTGTCCTCTGAGCATCATTTTTTTCCCCACTCAATTATCTTGCAGAAATCATAAATCTCCAAGGTAACAACTCCTTTTCTAAAGAGAGGTCCATAAAAACAAAGATTAATTTTCTCATGTTGGAGCAGAGTTACTAACTTTAAAAATGCAAAACTTCACCTTTTTTTTCCTTGTGATGTACTGACACCCCCCCTCCCCAGAGGAAGCTACATAGGTGAGAGTTCCAAAATTTAGCAGCTACCTTACTACACCATAAAACCTTGGTTATTACCTAGTTACACCTATAGAATGACAGCCTTCCAAGTTTGTACTAGTTTCCCAGAGTCTTCAGGATTTCCTTTGTTCCTGACTTTACCAGCCCACCTAAAGGGGCTATAAATTCTGTTTGGGGACCTGTATCTCTGTCCTGAATTTAGACTTCTCCTTTAAGAGAACTGTTGGGAGTTCTGGAGAAGTAGGCTGGAGACTTGACTTCAGAATTAATGATAAAAACGTGCTGCAGAAATAGTATGACATCAGACAACTCTATGACAAAAAGGCTGCAGTCCGTTGAAAGGTTTGTATGTGAAGAGCTAATTGATTGAGAGCCATGCTAGATTAGTTTTGGTGGAACTTGGATAGAAAAGCAAATTTTGATTTATTATAGGATTGGGTGGTAATAACATAATTGGACAAGTCATTCCAATGTGTTGCTATCTAGAGGGGTGAGTTTTAAAGAATACATTTTAAGATAGGAGATTAGGAGACCATGTCTCACGTGATGCCAAGAATCCAGTAAGACATGAGTGATTGATTATGCAGGAAAAAGATGGTTAGAGCTAGGATTTGAGCTGGGGTTAGGGTTAGGGCTAGGGAATAAAGTAGCTATGCCTTTCCAAGATGGGAGGGAGGGCACAACCATTGGTCTTTTTTTTTTCTTAATGAAAGGAAGAAAAATGACACATTAGGTTTGTGGATCTAAGGGTTGAAATTTTAAGAAATCCAGTCAGATGGTTTCATTAAATAATTACTAAAATTATTAAGCTCTTACAATGTAGTAGATATTGTGTTAAAACCATTTTACATGTAATTCGTTATTTTTCTGACAAAGAGCCGTAATGTGTATTAGCTTTTTGTTTTAGTCTGTATCATATTCATGGAAATACATTGTTTTCTTGTTATTGTTGCTTTAAACTGTTTAATTTTTCTTCGTTTGACGATTGCTCATTTCTGTTGTCATTTCCTTCTTTTTGATTCTGAAATATCCTTTACTTGTTGTTTAAATCTCTTAAGAGAAGATTGGATGAAGATCCTTCCAAGTTCATATTCTAGCATGGGATTGATTCGGGACACTAGATTTCTCCTTTCAGGGCCAGGCCACACCTCTTCCCACTCTTTCTGCCTAATCATTTAATTACATTGTAGCAAAATTTATAGTTGACCATTTATTATTTGTATTGTGTATCTATTTTGGCATAATTATATAATTTATGTTTAGTCATTATTTATATTTGTCCATGGCATTTTGTAGGAAGCAAGCCATTTTGCGCTTTGTCCTTCAGACTTGTTTCATTTAATAATCTTTGCACTATGCTTTTTAAATGACACCTTTATGAATCCTTGCCTCATGTATAAAATAATACTAAGAATGAATAGTTTACTGTGAAGAGGATAATAGTGCAAAATTTAGTGAAGGATATGCTAATAGGGTGCATTTCAGTGACTTTTAATAATGTACTCAAATGTTAAAAGGAAGAAACATCCTGGTACCATTAAGGCTCTATCTCAATAGGCAAGGATTCAATGGAGATGTCTGTTAGTGTCACTGCCACTGCGATCATAATGGCTCACAGGAGAAAATAGACATAGGATCATTATTCATACTTTATCTGTGAGGCTTTTAGATGCAAATGATTTCAATGGAAATATTTCATATGCTCAATTCTCTAATTTCTATCCTTTGTAATGAAAAATTGAATAAAATATATACTATTTTTTTTTATTTCATGTGCCAATGAGCCTCTCGTGAATCCATGTTATTTTATTGACACTTTCTAGAATAGAAGAGAGAGGAATGCCATATTTACGTACACACAGCTGTCAAAATCCCTTGATGTTATATTGACAAAACGAGATGTGAAGAATTGTAACTTAAGTTACCGCCTGAAGAGCCCCTAGATTTTGCTTTACAAAGTCTCTTGCTATTCTTGGTTAGTCACATAGCATACTTTTGTGTCAAATATTTACATTTATAAAACATAATTTTCTATCAAACAATAAGATTTGGTTTGGTTTTTTTTTTTTATGAGCCTGGTGGAGATTGCTTACTGACCTCTATTTGAAGATGGCACTAGAAATATTAACAGTTCAATCTCACAGTCCTAAGAGTGAGGCCCAAATCTACTTCTTTAACCAAAATCGTACTTTTTGTCAAATCTGGCTGTATTAAGGTAACTTCCTCCACTGGCAAGGAATGCGACTCTGTTGACTCCTTAATTTTAGCCCAGTGAGATCCACGCTAACCTTCGGACCTATAGAACTGTAAGACCATAAACTTGTATTGTCAAGACATTAACAATGTGATTGGTGATTTGTTAAAGCAGTGATAGAAAACTAATGCTCTGAGCTTATAAAAATGTGTTTTAGTTTCTTTGGAAATCATTTGTGTCATTTTTGTTGCAGTTGTTGATGGATTGGTAGACCTAATTAATGTCTGTATATTGGTGATGAGTCAGGATATCATAGTGGTTAGGTGTCAGGCTGTGGACTCTGGATTCAGATGACAGTCTGTTACGTTTCCTTCAAATATTATTAGATTCTCCACTTACCAGTAGTAAGAATTTGATAAGCGACTTAAACCTGCCATCTTCTATTTCCTTAGTTGCTACAGTTGTGACGGATGTGGATGCTGTTGTGCCTGCCTGCTTACAAAGCAAGTACGTCTCTCTTCTAGCTGCTGGGAATGAGGGCTGCTAACACACACATCAGCTTTCCCCAAAGAACTGTCTTCAACTAATAGGAACTGCCAAAATTGACTAACAAAAGAGCCAATCACAAAAGATTATATACTGTATGATTCTATTTACTTTCCATTCTTGGATTATGGAAGGAGGGAAGAGGGTATGGCTAGAACCTGTCAACATGATGGATCCTTGTGGTGATGGACATGTTCTGCATCTTGACTGTACTGATATTAATATCCTAGTTTTTCTATTGTACTATAGTTTTGAAAGTTATTACCATTGCAGTAAACTGAGTAAAGAGTATATAGGGCCAGTCTGTATTATTTCTTATAATTGCACATGGATCTACAATTATTTCAAAATAAAATAATTTAAAAATCCTAAAATCACAAATAATACCACTAAAAGTATTTTGAAATGACTTTAGAATCCTATCTACTTTTTTTTTTTAATGATTTTATTTATTTATTTGACAGAGATAGAGACAGCCAGTGTGAGAGGGAACACAAGCAGGGGGAGTGGGAGAGGAGGAAGCAGGCCCATAGCAGAGGAGCCTGATGTGGGGCTCCATCCCACAACGCCAGGATCACGCCCTGAGATGAAGGCAGACGCTTAACGACTGCGCCACCCAGGCGCCCCCTATCTACTTTTTTAAAAACAAAATGTTTGGAAACCTTTTATGGAAATTCCAATCTTAGTGTAAATTTCCTTGGATCATACTTTTATTGATTTTCATTACTGGTATTTATTGGGTGGTATTTTTTTTCCTTCTGGTCTATCATCAGTGACTGGACCAGCACTCAACCTAGGGTAACAATTCTTTTGGTTAAAAACAAGATACAATTAGAAAATAAACATTTTATTTGTGCTATTAAAACACTCTCTCTTGTCAGTTTCCAACAAGGTGTTTTAAATATGTTTTTAGCTGTGGTAACATAAGGTATGGGTCTGCAGATTCCGAAGGCCAGGAATTTGGATAATTTCCTTCTGAAATTTATACTTAAAGGATGTTTAATAATGCGATTTAAATACCTCATATAAATACCTCATTCCTCATATTAGCAGGAAAAGAAACCATGAGCCAATGGTTAAGTTGTCACTACAGAATGATCACACATTCCTACATGTTGTCATGTCCAGTTACTAGCAAGACATTGTACCGGCAGACTGCTAGAGTGAGATTAACCCTAGAGGGACACATGACAGAAAACACCAAGATAGGGAAAAAAACCCAAGAATCCACTGGGATGAGAAAGATGTTCTAAATGAGTGGGTATGAAGCATTGTGAAGTGGGATAGGGATTTGCTTTTGCTGGGAGCAGGGCAGGGCCATTGCAGCCGTGAGATAATAAAATTGGAAAGAAACTGAAATCCACCCTTGATTCTTCCACTTCTGTTGCCTTGGGACAATTAGTAGCAACTTAGGAGTCCTCACAAATAAAACTTTGGCAGTAAGAAGCCCTACTTTGGGAAGGAACTATAGAAAAAAGTAAAACTTGTAGGGATATATCGCACAGTTGTCTTACCAGCCCTTTTCCTTCCAAATCTCTGGTCTTCTTTTTCTATTTGGATGAATGTCCCCACCAAATGCCACTTCTTCCTGGGGGACTGAATACCCAATCAGTTCTGGTAAATTAAAGAACGAATACAGAAACGACTACTTTCACTTTTACACAGCACAACCCAGTTGCAAATATTTTGCTGCTGTTCCTCCAAAATTTGAGTCTCCAAGGTATTAATTCCCACAAAGTTTTACTTTCACTAGAGGACACGTATATGGTTCCTTAGAACTAGAAGTAGCGATTCCACTTGCCAATTACTGAGCACTCATACAACGAGGTTATTGCCTTGGCTAGTTTGATTCCAGTTTACACACACCCGAGAGAGGAAAATCAGATCAAGAACCCAGTTCTGCTAATGATTTAGCTCTTTCAGCAGGGAAAGTTTGATGCATTTCATTAAGAACCTTGCCCAGCTGGAGGTGCCTGGGTGGCCCAGTTGGTTAAGCAGCTGCCTTCCGCTGAGGTCGTGATACCTGGGTCCTGAGGTGGAGCCCTCCGTCCAGCTCCAGGTCTCCCTGCTCCATGGGGAGTCTGCTTCTCCCTCTCCTTCTGCTCCTCCCCCTCTCCCCAGCTCCCCTGCTTGTTCTCTCTCTCTCAGATAAATAAATAAAATTAAAAAACAAAAAGAAAAAGAAAAAACCTTGGCCAGCTGAAAGGCTGGTTGAGGGAGAAGAAAGCATAGGACACGGAATAAAAGATGAAAGATGGGAGTGATGAATAAAAATGGTGGCCTCGTGACCAGTTACAGAAACAAGGACTACAGCAGCTATGGATATGTTCTTCCCTGCACATTATATACATTTTTTTGTATATGAGACATTTTATTTCTCACCCTTTTCCTTAATATTTTAAATAAAGTTGCTTGTGGTTAACTTTACACTTTTGTCTTGATGTTGTAGACTACGTAGATGTGATTGTGACTGTATTAGTAAAAGAATTAACATTTCTAGAGATGCGTCATGGACTCAGGACAATTTGGGGAGTGCGCGTCTTTGTTTGAAGACTGGTTGCTTTCTGTTATTCAAAAATAGCATGGTGGTTTTACTGTTGTTATGTAGAAGGTTAGACATGGATAGAAAGATGTGTAAGGATGCCAAGTGTTAAAGACTTTGCTCTGTGCTAGTAAACATCTGTTGTTTCCCATTTCCACGCTTGCCTTTCTTTATCTTCCTTTTTCCTGCCATGTAGGAATTTTGCAAACTACATTTTCCAGACATCCTTACCAGCTGACTTCCTGAGGAGCTTGGCCAATGGCAGGCAGAAGAAAGAAAATGTTACTTTTTTATGTGATGACTGCCTCCCTCTGGCAGGGTGGTAGTAAGCACATGGCAGTGGCTTTAACAGCAGTGGTAATAAAAACAGTGGTGGAAGTAGTTAGTAATGGTGACGGCACCCTGCTGACTTCAGAAAGCAGCAGCATCCAGTGACTGGGGGCTCCTGGATTCTTTCCTACCACCTCTATCCCCATAACAGTGAGCAGTGAGCCTGGGCTCAAGGTAGCAGTTTGCTTTTGTTTCTTCCCAGGGATGTGGGAGCTTCTGTAGTTACTAATTTTGTGTAACACTACCTAATCCCATTTTGCTCCTCCAGCCATTTCAAAGACATTGTAACAAAACAAAAACAAAACAAAAACACAACTTTTGGGGCTCCTGGGTGGCTCATTAGTGAAGCATCTGCTTTCAATGGCTCAGGTCATGATCCCAGGGCCCTGGGATGGAGCCCCTGTCAGGATCTCTGCTCAGCAGGGAGCCTGCTTCTCCCTCTCCCTCTGCCCTACCCCCCTGCTCCTGCATCTTCTGTCAAATAAATAAATAAAATCTTTAAAAACAAACAAACCCCACACAACTTTTTAACCTAATTCTCATTATTAAATTCCTCTCTCTTTGAAACAACTGGAGCTGTTTTATCTGTTCTAATTGGACTCTGACTTTAAGTGTGTATCTAAAAGAGAGTCTTGCATATGTGTAGCTGAGGATAGGCCCAAGAATGCTCACAGCATCACTATTAATATTAGCAAAGACCTATGAATAGTTCAAAAGCCAATCAACAGAGGTTTGGTGAAAAACACAATGGGATACTTTACAGATATAAAATAAATGAATGTGTCTACATGCAGCAATATGAATGAATTTTGGCAATGTGTTTTTCTAGCACTCATTACATGTAATTAACATATCATAAAATTCGCTGTTTTAAAGTATACATTTTAGTGTTTCTTGGTATATTCACAGAGATGTACAGTCATCACCATAATCTTATTTTAGTAAGTTTCATCACCCTCAAAAGAAACTCCGGTCTTTTCCGTAGTTACTTTGCTTCCATACCCCCACCCCCTTCATCCTCCCAGCCTGAGGCAACCACTAACCTACTTTCTGTTGGTTTCTAATCTGGAGATTTTGTATACATTGAATCATCTAGTATGTTTTCTTTTGTGATTGGTTCTTTCCTGTGCCGTTATGTCTTAAGGTTTATCCATTTTGTAGCAGGTATCAGCACATCAGTCCTTTCATTTCCGAGTAATATTCTACTGTATGAATAGGCCACATTTTGTTTACCCATTCATCAGTTGATGGATATTTAGGCTGTTTCCCTTTTTAACCGTAATGAATAATGCTGTTATGAGAATTCCTGTACAAATTTTAGTGTGGACATATGTTTTAGTTTTCTTGGGCAAATACTTATTAATGAAATTGCTGAATTTTTGTAACTCTATGTTAATATTTTGAAGAATTGACAAATTTTCTCCGTGGTTCGCCACTTTATAATAACTCTAGAAATACATAAGATCCAGTTTCTTCATATCATCACCAAGCTTTTTCTGTCTTTTTTGTTAACTTTTTTGTTTGTCTGTTTTGTCCTGGTAGTTGTGAATTGGTACCTCTTTATGGTTTTGGTTTACATTACCCTAATGACTAATAATGTTAAGCATCTTTTCATGTGTTTGTTGGCTATTTGTATATCCTATTTGGAGAAGTGTCTGTTCAAGTCCTTTGCCAGTTTTTATTTTGGCCATTTGACTGTTGTTGGGCTGTAAATGTTCTTTACATATTCTAGATATCCTTATCTAAATCTCTTATCAGATATATGGTTTGCAAATATTCTTTTCCCTTTTTGTGGGCTATCGTTCCACTTTCTCGATGGTGCCTTTTGAAATATACAAGGACTTAATTTTGATGAAGACAATTCATCTATTTTCATTTTGTTGCTTATGTCCTTGGTATGTTATCTAAAAAAAAATCACTTAAAGTATCAGTCATTTATGTCTGTTTTCTTCTAATAGTTTTAGAGTGATACCTCTTACTTTTAGGTATGTGATTCACATTGAGTTCATTTCTGTGTATGATATGAGGGAGAGATCCAATTTCATTTTTCTGCATATACATATCCAATTGTCTCAGCACTACTTGTTGGAAAACTATTCTTCCTCCATTTAATTGTTCAATTACATCTTTAAAGAAAAGCTTACAATGTGTTGTTATTAACTGCAATCACCATGCTGTACACTCAATCTCTAGAATTTATCGATCCTATTATACCTTTGGCCACATCTCCACATCCCACCACATCCAGCCCCTGGTAATTACCATCCTATTCTGTATTACTATGAGTTCAGCTTTTTAGAATTCCATGTATAAATAAGATTACACAGTATTTGTCTTTCTGTGTCTGGCTTGTTTCACTTATAATTTCCAGGTTATTTCATGTTGTGAATGGCAACATTTTCCTTCTTTTTTAAAGCTGAATGATATGCCACTGAGTGAGTGTGTGTGCATATGTGTATCACATTTGGCCACCACGAATCCTTCAGTGAACATGAGAATGCAGATATTTCTTCAAGACTGTGATTTTACCTCCTTTGGATATGTATACCTAGAAGTGGAATTGCTGGATCACATGATAGTTCTATTTTTAACTTTTTGAGGAACCTCTATATGGTTTTTCATAGTGGCTGTACCAATTTATATTCCTATTAACAGTGCACATCCTTGTCAACACTTACACCTTTTGACTTTTTCATAATAGCTGTCCTAACAGTTGTGAGGTGATATCTCACTGTGATTTTGATTTTCATGTCTCTAATGATGTGATCTTGAGCATCTATTCACATACCTGTTGTGTGTATGTCCTATTTGGAAGAAAGGTTCAAGTCCTTCACCCATTTTTTAATCAGGTTATTTGTTTTTGGTATTGAGTTGTGTGAGTTTTTATATACTTTGGATATTAGTCCCTCATCAGATATATGATTTGAAATATGGTCTCCTATCCCATAGGTTGCCTTTTCATTTTGTTGATTGTTTCTTTTGTTATGCAGAAATCTTTCAGTTTATTTTCGCTTTTGTTACCTGAGCTTTTGGTGTTAAACCCAGAAAATCATTGCTAAGACCAATAGCAAGGAGATTTCTTCTAGGAATTTTATGCTTTCAGACCTTATATTTAAGTTTTTAAACATTCTTGAGCTCATTTTTTAGTGTATGGTGTAAGATAAGGTTCCAATTTCATTCTTTTGCATGTGGCTATTTAGTTTTCTCAGCACCATTTATTTGAAAGATTGTCCATTCTCCATTGTGGATTCTTGGTGTCTTTGTCATGAGTTTCTTTCTAGGCTCTCCATTCTGGTCCATTGGTTTATTGTAGCATAATTTGAAATCAGAAAGCGTGATACTTCCAGCTTTGATCTTCTTGTTCAAGATTGCTTGGCTATCTGTTTTTTGTTTGTTTGTTTGTTTTTGTGGTTGTACAAATTTTAGCATTGTTTTTTCTATTTCTTTGAAAAATGCTATTGGAATTTTGATGTAGCCTGTACTGAATCTGTAGATTTCTTTGGGTAGGATGGACATTTTAACAATATTCTTCCAGGGGCGCCTGGACGGCTCAGTCGTTAAGGGTCTGCCTTCGGCTCAGGGCGTGATCCTGGCGTTCTGGGATCGAGCCCCACGTGAGGCTCCTCTGCTGTGAGCCTGCTTCTTCCTCTCCCACTCCCCTGCTTGTGTTCCCTCTCTCGCTGGCTGTCTCTATCTCTGTCAAATAAATAAATAAAATCTTAAAAAAAATATTCTTCCAACTCATGAACATGAGATACAATTCTTTCATCAGTGTTTCATAGTTTTTCAGTGTAAGATCTCTTACCTCCTTAATTAAATTTATTCCTAAATTTGTGGGTGTGTGCGTACTTGGTGCTGTTGTAAATTGTTTTCTTAATTTTTTCAGATAGCATATTGTTATAGAAACGAAAGTGATTTTTGTATGCTGATTCTATGTCCTGCAACTTTACTGAGTTGATTTAACAGTTCGAAAAAAAAATTGGTGGAATATTTAGGGTTTTCTATATTTAAGGTCATGTCATTTACAAAAAGGATGCCTTTTATTTATTTTTCTTGCATAATCTAGCTAGGATTCCAGTATTATGTTGTACAGAAGTAGCAATAGTGTGCACTCTTGTCTTCCTCCTGATCTTAAAAGCTTTTCCTTTTTCACTGTTGAGTATGATGTTAGCTATGGGCTGATCATATATGGTCTTTTTTATGTTGAGGTACATTCCTTCTATACCTGATTTGTTGAGAGTTTTATTTTTTCAGCTCTTTTCTGTACCTATTAAGATGATAATATGTCTTTTACCTTTCATTCTGTTGATATGGTGTATCACATTTATTGATTTCTGTATATTGAACCATCCTTGCTTCGCAGAGACAAACCCACTAATCATGGTATATAATCCTTTTCATGTGCTACTGAATTCAGCTTGCTAGTATTTTAATGAAGATTTTTATATCTGTGTTCATGAGAGATATTGGTCTGTAGCCTTCTTTTCATGTAATATCTTTGGTTTTGGTATTAGGATAGTGCTGGTTTCATAACAGCAGTTAGGAAGTTTTCCCTCTGCTTCTGTCTTCTGAAAGAGATTGTAGAGAACTTGTATGATTTCTTTCTTATATGTTTGGTAGAATTTACCAGTGAATCTGTCTAGGCCTAGTGCTTTCTGGAAGGTTATTAATTATTGACTCTATTCTTTAATAGAAATAAGTTTATTTAGACTGTTTCTTCCTGTGTGAGTTTCACAGGTGTTGTTTTTCAAGGAATTGGTCAATTTCATCTAGACTAGCAAATTTGTGGGTATAGAGTTATTCATAATAATCCTTAACTATCCTTTAATGTTAATGGAATCTGTAATGATGTCCTTTCTTTCATTTCTGATATTAGTCATTGTGTTTTTTCTCTGTTTTTTCTTAGCCTGGTTAGAGGCTTATTGATTTTATTGAACTTTTCAAAGAAATAGTTTTTGGTTTTGTTGAATATCTCTATTGATTGCTTCTTTTTATTTCACCAATTTCTCCTCTAATTTTTATTCTTTTCTTCTGCTTACTTTGGTTTTAATTCTCTCTCTCTCTCTCTCTTTTTTAGTTTCTTGAGATGGGAGCTTAGATGATTGATTTTAGGTCTTTCTTCATTTCTGTTCTTTATATTTCTTTCCTTTACACCATGATGAACTCATTGCAGGTTGAAAATGCATTTAATACAACCAATATACTGAACATCATAGCTTAGCCTTGCCTATCTTAAACATGGTCCGGATATTTATTATATTAGCCAGGCAAAATCATCTAAAACAGAGGCTATTTTATAATAAAGTCTTGACTATCTCATGTAGGCTATTGAACACTGTGTTGAATTGTATGGGTACAGAATGACTGTAAGTGTAGCAGTTGTTTCCCTTCATGACCTCGTGGCTTGCTGAGAGCTGTGCTTCCCTGATGCCACCCAGCATCACAATAGAGTACCCTACAGTGTGCCCCTAGCCTGAGTAATGATCAAAATTCAAAATTTGAAGAATGGCTTGTACTTCATGTGTATTGTTTTTGCACTATTGTAAAGTTGAGAAATTATAAGTTAAACCGTCATAAGTTGGGGATCATCTATGAATTCAGTGCTATGCATTTCCTTCTAAACACTGCTTTTGCTGCATACCACAAATTTTTATAAATTATATATTCATTTATTTCAAAATAATTTTTAATTTCTCTGGACTTTCTTTTTTGACCCATGCGTTATTTAGAAACGTATTGTATAATCTCCAATTATTTGGGGGATTTTCCAGGTACATTTTTGTTATTGATCTCTAGTTTTAATTCCATTGGGGTCTAAGAACAAAAACATTGTATGATTTCTATTTTTTTTTAAATTTACAAAGGTGTGTTATATACCCAGAATGTTGTCTGTCTTGGTGAATGGAAATGTGAGCTTTGGAAGAATGTGCGTTCTCTTGTTGGACAAAGTAGTCTGTAGATGTCAGTTATACTCAGTTGATTGATGGTGTTGTTGAGTTCAATTATGTCCTCACTGATTTTCTGCCTGCTGGATCTATCCATTTCTGATTCAGGGGTGTTGAAGTCTCCAAATATAATGGTGGATTCATTTATTTCTCTTTGTACTTTTATCAGTTTCTGCCGCAGGTATGTTGAAGCTCTATTGTTAGACATATGTTAAGGATTGTTACATCTTCTTGGAGAATTGACAAATTTATCATTATGTAGTGCCCCTCTTTATTCTTAATAACTTTCCTTCATCTGAAGTCTACTTTGTCCAAAATTAGTATAGCTACTCATACTTTCTTTTGAATTTTGTTATCATGGTATATTTTTCTCCATCCATTTACTTTTAATCTATATGGGTTTTATATTTACAGTGGGTTTCTTGTAGACAACATTTAGTTGGATCTTGTTTTTTGACCCACACTGATAATCTCTATTTTTAATTGCTGCATTTAGAACCTTGTTGTTCAAAGTGATTATTGATAATGCTGGATTAATATCTACTATATTTGTTACTGTTTTCTGTTTGTCACCCTTCCTTTTTTTTTTTTTGGCCACCCTTTTTCTTTGTTTCTATTTTTGTCTTCCACTCTTTTTTTTTTTAACTTTTGTGATTTCAGTTGAGTGTATTATTCCATTTTCTCTCCTTCCTTAGCATATCAATTATCTTTTTATTTTTTTACTGAATGGTTACCCTAGATTTTGCAATATACATTTACAATTAACCAGTCCATTTTCAAATAACACTATTCTACTTCACAGGTATTGCAAGTACCTTATGATAATAATCCTAATTCCTCTCTTCTATCATAACACTGCTGACATTTTTTTCATATACATAAGAATACATAATCAAATACATTGTTAGTATAATTATTTCAACAAATTGTCATATGTTAAATTAAAAATTAAAAAAAATGTTTATTTTATGTTTACATTTCTATTTCAGTGCTCTTCCTTTCTTTATGTAGATCCAAGTTTCTGACCCATATAATTTTCCTTCACTCTAAAGAACTTCTTTTAACATTTCTTGCAAGGCAAGGCTACTAGCAACAAATTTCTCAATTTTTTTTTAACCTGAGAAATTATTTCTTCTTCACTTTTGAAGAGTAATTTCCAGGGTACATAATTCTAAGTTGTTGAGTTTTTGTTTCTTTGTTTGTTTTACGCCTTTTCACACTTTAAACATTTCACTCTACTCTCTCATTGCTTACATGTTTTCTGAGAATAAATCAGATGTAATTTTTATCTTTGTTCCTATGTAGACAAGTTGATTTTTCCTCCTCCTCTGGCTTCTTTCAGAATTTTTCTTTATTTTTGATTTTATAAAGTTTGGAAAGGATATGCCAAGGTGTAGTGTTTTTGTTTTTAAGTTTTGGAGGTGTCTATTGAGATATCCTCAGGTTTAGAGATTCTTTCCTTAGCTGTGTCTGGTCTACTAATAAGCTTATCAAAGGCATTCTTCCTTTCTGTTAAAGTGTTTTTAATGTCTAGCCTTTCTTCTTGATCCTTCCTAAGAATTTCCGACTCTCTGTTTACATTGTCCATCTGTTTTTGCATGCTGTCTACTTTATCAATTAGAGCCATTAGCATACTAATCACAATTTTTTTAAAAATCATGATAATTCCAACATCCCTGCCATATCTGAGTATGGTTCTGCTGCTTGCTCTGTCTCTTCAAACTGTGTTTTTTATTTGTTTGCCTGTTAGTATTCCTTGCAATTTTTTCTTGATAGCCAGACATGATGTACTAAGTAAAAGGATCTGCTATAAATAGGCCTTTAATGATGTGGTGATAGGGTGTGGGGGGGGGATGGGGAGGTGGAAATATTCTACAGTTCCATGGTTAGGTCTCAGTCATTTAATGAGTCTGTCTGCCCTTGGACTGTGAACTTCATTGCATTTCTCATTCCTCCCCCTTATCCTTCACTCAGGTGAGACAAGATGTCTAGAGTGGGCTTGAGGTGGGTATTTTCATTCCCTTAAGTCAGTTAGGCTCTGGTAAAACCCCTATAGATTAGACCTGAGTACAGACTAAGGAAAACAGAATGCTCCAATGTATTTCAAAATGGTTCCTTTTCCTCTGCTCCTGCTGAAGGCATGAGGGGATTTTTTCCCCCTGATATTAACTGTGAGGACCTTCTAGAACTCCAGGTGGTAAAACTCACAAAAGTGTGTGGGTCCCCTAATGATGAGTCCCCCTAAAGTTTTCATATCTCAGACGTGTCTCGGACAACCCTCTGACAATTCATAAACTGCAATTCAGTTTTCCCTACCCTTGGCACTGGTTCCCATGGAGGTTTCAGCTAGAGGGTTTCTGCTCTCCAAAGTTGTGATTTTCTGTATTTGCTTGTTGGTTTCTCCAGTTTTAGGGGCAGGACTTTGTGCTGTGACTTCCATTCTCTGACAGAAGTAGGGAGAGTTGTTGATTTTTCAGTTTGTTCAGCTTTTACTTGTTCTTAAGATGCATTTAGGAGCTTCTAAGCCTCTTACATGCCAAACCAGAAACTAGAAGTCCTTTAAGGACATAGTCTTCCCCAGAGTTACTTTAGACCAGCCTGCTTGCCCCCAACCGGTATCCACCTTAGGCATCTGTGATGGCAAACGATTGATTGCTGCTGATTATTTTTGGCAAATGCCCTGGGGATGGGACATTTTTCACGCAGTGTGCTCTGAATCAAAATTAAAGACGTGCTCCAGGAATGAGATTTTTCCAGGGAGCTGCCAGGCAGGTATAATAGTAACCATCCTGTGGGGATAAAGTTTTGGGGAGGTCCATACCCATTCTTCCCTCTGTAGTGTCTACGAGTCTGTTGTCTCCCATAGCTACCATTGTTGTAAAACTGTTTTCAAGGGTACCGAGCAGCTGGGGTACAAGGGATAGGAATGGAACTAGTTTAAAATGCCATGGACTTCATTGTTTCTACCATTGCATGCATCATTTATCTCCATTTCTTAAATAAACACTTTGTGGATTATTGCAGACTGGTTAAATTCCACAATTCTGAAAGTAATAATTGTGAAAAGTTTTCCAGTGTTCTCATTGCTTTTACAGAGGAGTAGATTTCAGAGGTTCTTAATTTGGCATACAAAGTGCTTCTCATCAGCAATGTGTATTTACATGACCAAAGTTAAGTCCTGAAAAATAACATATGGCATAATGCACTCTTTGTAAAGTTAAAACAACAACAACAACAACTAAGATTACAAAAAAATGGTTGGAATATATACTATATAAAAGGGAATACAGGAAACAATAATAATGGGAATTGGGATAATGGTCATCCTGGACAGGGAGGGTAGGGAGAGGGGATGGTATTCATACATGAAGGAGAGTGTATCACACACACACACACACACAAAAATGTATGTTTAACCTCCCTGATTCCATGTAGAAATGAAGGGAGAAATAAATATCTTTTTAGCTTAAGACCATTTCAAAATTAGCAACAAATGAATAAAAAACCAAACAAACCACCAGTGGTCAACTTCAGTTCTTCTAAATTGTAGTTCGCTTATATATATATTATATATATTATACATATAATCACATATAATCTGAAGTACATATTTTCCATACATTTACATATTATCCATACACTCACATAGAGGAGGTAGTGTGTATAGTCTTCAAAAACAGCATCAGACATTCTGCATAATACTTTATCAACTGCTTTTTTAAAAGATTTTATTTGTCAGAGAGAGAGAGAGGATCAGGCAGAGAGAGAAGCAGGCTCCCCACAGAGCAAGTTTCCCCATGCGGGACTCTATCTCAGGACCCTGGGATCATGACCTGAGCCAGACAGACACGTAACCAACTAAGCCACCCTGGCATCCATATCAACTGCTTTTTAGTATGTGTGGGATAAAGGGTCACAAATTAAATTGAATTTATATGTGTCCTGTTTTCAGATTCAACTCTGCAGTAGAAATTAAGAAACAATCTGTTAAAAAAATTTTTATAATAGTTTTTTATTTTGTTACGTTAGTCACCATAAAGTATATCCCTAGTTTCTGATGTAGTGTTCCATGATTCATTATTTGCGTATAACACCCAGTGCACCATGCAATACGTGCCCTCCTTACTACCCATCACCAGTCTATCCCATTCCGCCACCCCCTCCCCTCTGAAGCCCTCAGTTTGTTTCCCAGAGTCCACAGTCTCTCATGGTTCATTCCCCCTTCCGTAACCCCCCCTTCATTCTTGCCTTCCTTCTCCTACTGATCTTCCTATTTCTTATGTTCCATAAATGAGTGAAACTGTATGATAATTGTCTTTCTCTGCTTGAGTTATTTCACTTAGCATAATCTCCACCAGTCCCGTCCATGTTGCTGCAAATGTTGTGTAATTGTTCTTTCTGATAGCTGAGTAATATTCCATTGTATATATGGACCACAGCTTCTT